>NC_057404.1:40833151-41133151 GCF_019320065.1 Cervus canadensis | reverse complement strand
CTGATTGAACAGACTTGGGAGAAGCAGGATTTGGGGGTGGTGGGGTGGGTCCTGGAAATTGGCAGAGAAGAGCTGTGGGGCCCAGAGATTCATTCTGTGGAAATAGATGGTGGGGTATGAAGGGGTTAGTTTATTGTTGCTGGTGGTTTCCTTTTCCGTTTGTTTTACCATTTCAGTTTTGAGGTGGTAATATTTTGATTTGTGAGTATTTTATACTGGAAAAACACTTTGAGTATGAAAAAATGCATAATTCATAGCAATGTGCTGGGATTAACTCTCATGTACATGTAACTAGTATGCCTAAGAGTGAGCTTTATTCTTGCTCCTTGGACATTTCTGGATAATCCTGGAGAAGACTTCTAAGACAGGCGAACATCTGGTAAACTCTCTTCCATTTTTGGATTATAAAGGTTAAGTTTCCAAACAAAACTAAGTAGCATCAACCTAGCTCTAGGCACTCACACTTTCTTCTTGTCTCCTTTTTCTACAAGATCAATGAATGTGAGTATTTTTAAACAGTCTGGATTCAGCTAAAAACAAGTAACATCAAAATGTCTTGCCAACAAAAAGCTACTTATATTCCCTCAATTTTGATGATGATGATGGAGACTATTTAGCACTTACTATCTGACAGGCACAAAGACACTTTATTACATACATTATTTCATCTACTGCTCTCAACAATCTGGGGGAACAATTACTCTCAATTTAAAGGTGGGAAACTTGACGTTTAGAAAGATTAACTTGCCTAATGTGTGTGCGTGTGCGTGCTAAGTCACTTTGGTCGTGTCTGATTTTTTGCTACCCTATTGCGAAGAGTTGACTCATTGGAAAAGACCCTGATACTGGGAGAGATTTGGGGGCAGGAGGAGAAAGGGACGACAGAGGATGAGATGGCTGGATGGCATCTCCGACTCGATGGACATGAGTTTGAGTAAACTCTGGGATTTGGTGATGGACAGGGAGGTCTGGTGTGCTGCAATTCATGGGGTCGCAAAGAGTCGGACATGACTGAGTGACTGAACTGAACTGACGGACCATAACCTGCCAGGCTCCTCTGTCAATGGGATTCTCCAGGCAAGAATACTGGAGTGGGTTGCCATGCCCTCCTCCAGGGGATCTTCCCAACCCAGTGATAGAACCTGTGTCTCTTACATCTCCTGTGTTGGCAGGTGGGTTCTTTACTGCTTGCACCACCTGGGAAGCCCTAACCTGTCTAATAGTACCCCATAATTTAGTCATGGAGCTAGGAGTAGAATATTGGCCTGTGTTCATAAAAGATTTATAATCTCATTCTATTAATATTATGCGTGAGGTGTTTTTTTTTTATTATAGTTTTTCTTTGTCCTAACAGGTATTACCACAAAAAGCAGACTTTATCAATGGTATTAGGCAGCTTTATCAAAACTGTGAGATGACTGCCGTAAACGTGTTAAAGAGGACTTAGGGTTGTGGTTAGAGTGTATTTCTATTCAAGCCTCAGAAAGCTCCTCCAGCTCCTACAACAGAGGCTGATTATTGCACTTCTTATTTTATTCCAGGATTATCCATTTCAGCTTATTGAGGTGGTTATAATTGCATGTCTATAACTGTCAATACATTTCATCTGCCTATTGTGATGACTTGAAAACAAGCTCCAAAATGTTCCCTGATCAATTCTTGATAACTGGAAGAATCAAAATGAAAATAGCATCAATTATTGAATACCTGTGATACCAGACATTGCACTAACTGCTTTATGTGCCACCTTAATTTTCACTAAGATGATATAGAATAGATGGTCTTATTTTAACTTTGCCCATAAAGAAACCGAAGGTCAGAGGAGTTGAATAACTCGGACAAGAACTTTTAGCAAGCTGTAAAGTCAGATTTAGAGCCAACTCAGCACAACCCATTTGATCAATTCCATTAATGTTCATTGAGCATGAACACTGTGCTGGGTACAGAGTAGTGAATGGGGATTCCACAGGGCATAAGACACCCTTGGTCTTGCAGATCTAATGAGCCAGGATAGTTTGGCTCCCCTGTGTGCTGAATGCCTCCAGCCATGATGGCAAAATTTTTTTTTTAATTTATTTTTTTTATCGAAGGATAATTGCTTTACAGAATTTTGTTGTTTTCTGTCAAACCTCAGTCTTAATCAGCCATAGGTATGTATATAACCCCTCCGTTTTGAAACTCCCTCCCATCTCCCTCCCCATCCCACCCCTCTAGGTTGATACAGAGCCCCTGTTTGAGTTTCTTAGCCATGCAGCAGATTCTATTTTACATATGGTAATGTAAGTTTCCAGGTTACTCTTCCCATACATCTCACCCTCTCCCCTGCCATGTCCACAAGTCTATTCTCTATGTCTATTTCTCCACTGCTGCCCTGTAAGTAAATTCTTCAGTACCATTTTTCTATATTCTGTATATATGCTTTAGAATATGATGTTTATCTTTCTCTTTCTGACTTACTTCACTCTGTATAGTAGGTTCTAGGTTCATCCACCTCATTAGAACTGACTCAAAGGTGTTCCTTTTTATGGCTGAGTAATAGAGTGCCGAAAAATTGATGCTTTTGAACTGTGGTGTGGAGAAGACTCTTGAGAGTCCCTTGGACTGCAAGGAGATCCAACCAGTCCACCCTAAAGGAGATCAGTCCTGGGTGTTCATTGGAAGGACTGATGCTGAAGCTGAAACTCCAATACTTTGGCCACCTCATGCGAAGAGTTGACTCTTTGGAAAAGACCCTGATGCTGGGAGGGATTGGGGGCAGGAGGAGAAGAGGACGACAGAGGATGAGATGGCTGGATGGCATCAACGACTTGATGGGCATGAGTTTGAGTAAACTCTGGGAGTTGGTGATGGACAGGGAGGCCTGGTGTGCTGCGATTCATGGGGTCGCATAGAGTCAGACACAACTGAGCGACTGAACTGAACTGAGCTGAATATGTATATTGCATTTTTTATATGTACCACAACGTCTTTATCCTTTTATCTGTTGATGGACATCTAGGTTGCTTCCATGTTCTAGTTATTGAAAATAGTGCTGCAGTGAACAATGGGATACATGTGCTTTTTCAATTTTGGTTTCCTCAGGGTATATCCTAGGAGTGGGATTGTTGGGTCATATGGTGGTGTTTTTCCTAGTTTTTTAAGGAATCGCCAGGCTGTCTTCCACAGTGGTTGTATCAATTTACATTCCTACCAACAGTGCAAGAGTGTTTCCTTTTCTCACCCTCTGCAGCATTTATTGTTTGTAGACTTTTTGATGATGGCCATTCTGACAGGTGTGAGGTGATATCTTCTTGTAGTTTTGATTTGCATTTCTCTAATAATGAGCGATGGTGGGCATCTTTTCATGTGTTTGTTAATCATCTGTATGTCTTCTTTGGAGAAATGGCTGTTTAGTCTTTTTCCCACTTTTTGATTCGTTTGTTTGTTTTTCTGGTATTGAGTTGTATGAGCAGCTTGTATATTTTGGAAATTAATCCTTTGTCAGTTATTTCATTTGCTATTGTTTTCTCCATTCTGAGGGTTGTCTTTTCACCTTGCCTATAGTTTCCTTTGCTGTGCAAAGCTCTTAAGTTTAATCAGGCCCCACTTGTTTACTTTTGTTTTTATCTCTATTACTCTAGGAGGTGGGTCATAGAGGATTTTGCTTTGATTTATGTCATCGAGTATTCTGCCTATGTTTTCCTCTAAGAGTTTTATAGTTTCTGGTCTTACATTTACGCCTTTAATCCATTTTGAGTTTATCTTTGTGTATGGTATTAGGAAGTGTTCTAATTTCATTCTTTTACATGGGTCCAGTTTTCCCAGCACCATTTATTGAAGAGGCTGTCTTTGCTCCATTGTATATTCTTGCCTCCTTTGTCAAAGATAAGGTACCCATAGGTGCATGGGTTTATTTATGGGCTTTCTATCTTGTACCATTGGTCTATATTTCTATTTTTGTGCCAATACCATACTGACTTGATGACTGTAGCTTTGCAGTATAATCTGAATTCAGGAAGGTTGATTCTTCCAGCTCCATTCTTCTTTCTCAAGACTGCTTTGGCTGTGGGGTCTTTTGGGTTTCCATATGAATTGTGAAATTTTTTGTTCTAGTTCTGTGAAAAATGTGATTGGTAATTTGATAGGGATCACATTGAATCTGTAGATTGCATTTGGTCCAAGTATCAGATGCTCCTATTGGGTAATAGTGTCCCATGGTCCCTGCGGCAGCCACATCTTATAGCACTCATGAACTCCTTCCCAGATGTTCTTCAGAGCTAAAGGTCTTCCATCTACAAAGCTTGCCCTAAAGCGAAGCCCAGGCACTTGGTAGCTGCAGGAATACATGACATGATATTCATATTTAATCACTTTGGCTGCTGTGGTGGTCTCGGTTACATCAAAATTGTCCGGGGGATATCTAAAGCCTCCTCCACAGGAAGAAATGTCTGTACATGGGCAGATGTTCCTTGATGTGACGTTGCAGTTCCATTTTTAACTTGAAAATGTGTTCTGCATATGTAGCCATCAGAACAATCCTTTGAAGTTCTTTACTCCCAACCATCACCTATCTTTTGTGAAGGTTTAATGAATTCTGCACAATAATGCTGGAATGTTTTTTCTCCAAAGAACTCATCTTCTTCCATACTAAATGAGAACCTGCCGCCCCACCCAGTTGATGACAAATCTTTTAAATGCTTATAGTCTCTATTTCTGTTCTTTGGCCTATCATTTATAATTGTTGTAATGGGAAAATCACACCTGTTAAGTATTAATTTGTTCATACAACAGCCACTAGGTTCTCATGGTATTCTTGATATAATTGCAGACTTTCTTGGTTCTTTTTAAAAATATTTGTTTATTTACTTGGCATGCCAGGTCTCAGTGGCAGCATGCTGGGTCCTTCAGTTGTGGAATATGGGATCTAGTTCCCTGGCCAGGGATTGAACCCTGGGCCCTTACCCTGGAAACATGGGGTCTTAGCTACTGGACCAACAGGGACGTCTCCCAGACTTGCTGATAGAACTTAATTTGTCAAGACAGGTTAGGGGCAGCTTTTCCTAAAACAAAGCAGCAATAGTTATTATAACAATAGCAATAACAAAAGCCCAGGTGAATTTAAGCAAAACTCTCCTCAATTGTCTTCAACTGCAAATCCCAACATAAAACTTTTGAAACAAACTGGCCAAGAAACTTGTCCTTGGAAAGTGTATTTCCCTTCCTTGAATACTGATAGAAAAAAGAGCTCTTAAGTCAGGTGGTAGTTGTTCTAACTTGGGCAGAATATGCCATGAGAATTCCACTTTGACCTTCCTTGAGGCTGTCATTTTAAATTGCTGTCTTTGTTACACACCTCTTCCCATTTCTAAATTTAAGCTTAAATTCTATGCTAAGAAACTGCCACTTTTATCACATGATAAAAAAATTTGTCTTTTTAAATCTTAAAAAAGGAGTTTGAAGACACTAAGCTCTGTGAACGTGGACATAGACTTCAAAATCTAGATTTCTTTGGGTTTCTCTCCCCATGGAGGATCCAGTTCTTCTGTTTACCCTTACCCTTTTGCCCTATTTTGTATGTTTTTGCTTTAAACAAGACTCACTGTAGCTTGTTGTTGCTGATTGAAACCAGAGAAGAGATTATTGTTATGAAATTAAAAAGCCTAAACCTGCTGAATAAACACCCTTAAGAAAAATTTAAAGCAGGTCCACGTATTTATGGTAGCCATTATATTTTGTGACCTTAATGAACATTGCTTGTAGAGAAATATGCTTAATTTCAACTTTAGCTGTCTCTAATAACATTACTATCAAAAAAGCTCCCATGTACTATACCATGCAGGGTTTCCCAGGTGGCTCAATGGTAAAGAATGCACCTGCTAGTGCAGGAAACTCAGGGTCAATCCTTGGGTCAGGAGCATCCCCTGGAGTAGGAAATGGCAACCTGTTCCAGTATTCGCGCCTGGAAAATTTCATGGGCAGAAGTTCCTGGTGGGCCACAGACCATGGGATCACAAAGAGTCAGGTACAACTGAGCACTCACACATGCACTATGCCATGAATCAGCTAACTATATGTAAATTAAATTTTTTCCATGGATTACCTTCTACTAATGCTCACCATAAACTGTGGAACAACTCTATGTTTTCTTTTTACAGGACAGAGGACTATCTTGACTGGGGACACAGTTTTTCCATGTCCTAGGGAGCATTCAAAGACCATTGATCCAGTTTCAGAACATGAACATGCCGTCTTGTCTTACTGACATTAAATATTCATCAGTTTATTTATTTACTTACTTTCAAGTGTGAAACATTTACCTTTTTGAAATAACAACAAAATGTATACATATCCTGAATAACTAACTTCTTGCTAGATTTTCTTCTGATTCAAATTATCTTCTCTCTGTCTTTCTCAGGCATGCAGCCTTACTCTCTCTCTTTTTTTTCTTGAGCTTCTGCTGGTTCCCCCAAACAAGCTCAGCAGTTATTTATTGAGCATTTATATGTGTGAGATACTATTAATACTTTGGGATGAGCAGCTTGACCTTTAAACTCTTAGATCATGCAGATCATCTGGGGGAAACCACATGCACAGGTAATAAAGAGTAAGGAATATGTGGTGTAGAAGTAACATGTGGCATTATGGAAGTAGATAGAAAGGCTCTGCTCATGAGGGATGAGCAGGGAGCACGGCAGGCAGCCTGGAAACTAGTGTTTAGTAGAGAGAAAACAAGTAGAGGCTGGTCAGAGATGGAAGAGTTGGGGCAATCCTAAGGAGAAGTAAGAGCAGGCACAGAGACCCAGACCCTAGAAAGAGCCTGTTCATAGAATAAGAGGTTGCTCCTTAGGGCCTGGGCTGTCATTCAGGCTGTGGTTTGGGCTGGAGCTGGAAAGGATTAGAGAAACTATACAAAGTTGGGAAGATCCCCTTGAGAAGGAAATAGCAACCCACTCCAGTATTCTTGCCTGAAGAATTCCATACACAGAGGAACCTGGTAGGCTACAGTCCATTGGTCACAGAGAGTCGCACTGGATTTAGTGACTAAAAAACAACCACCACCACCTTAGGGCCAGGCCTAGTGTTCAGGCTGGAGCTGGAGAAGATCAGAGAAATTACACAAGTTCTGCTAAGGAGCCAAGAACTATGGACTGAGGCTCGTGACACTGTACAGGAAGCAGTGATCAAGACCATCCCCAGGAAAGAGAAATGCAAAAAGGCAACATGGTTGTCTGAGGAGGCCTTAAAAATAGCTGAGAGAAGAAGAGAAGCTAAAGGCATGCAGAAAAGGAAAGATATACAGATCTGAATGCAGAATTCCAAAGAATAGCAAGGAGAGATAAGAAAGCCTTCTTCAGTGATCAATGCAAAGAAATAGAGGAAAACAATAGAATGGGAAAGACTAGAGATCTCTTCAAGAAAATTAGAGATACCAAGGGAACATTTCATGCAAAGATGGGCACAATAAAGGACAGAAATGGTAGGGACCTAACAGAAGCAAAAGATACTAAGAAGAAGTGGCAAGAATACACAGAAGAACTATACAAAAAAGATCTTCATGACCCAGATAACCATGATGGTGTGATCATTCACCTAGAGCCAGACATCCTGGAGTCCGAAGTCAGGTGGGCCTTAGGAAGCATCACTACAAACAAAGCTAGTGGAGGTGATGGAATTCCAGCTGAGCTCTTTTAAGTTCTGAAAGATGATGCTGTGAAAGTGCTGCACTCAATATGCCAGCAAATTTGGAAAACTCAGCAGTGGCCACAGGACTGGAAAAGTCAGTTTTCATTCTAATCCCAAAGAAAGGCAATCCCAAAGGATGTTCAAACTGCTGCACAGTTGTACTCATCTCACACGCTAGCAAAGTAATGCTCAAAATTCTCCAAGTGAGGCTTCAACAGTACGTGAACCAAGAAGTTCCAGATGTTCAAGTTGGATTTAGAAAAGGCAGAGGAACCAGAGATCAAATTGCCAACATCCATTGGATCATCAAAAAAGCAAGAGAGTTCCAGAAAAACATCTACTTCTGCTTTATTGACTATGCCAAAGCCTTTGACTGTGTGGATCACAATAAACTGTGGAAAATTCTTATAGATATGGGAATACCAGACCACCTTACCTGCCTCCTGAGAAGTCCATATGCAGGTCAAGAAACAACAGTTAGAACCAGATGGAACAACAGACTGGTTCCAAATAGGAAAAGGAGTATGTCAAGGCTGTATATTGTCACCCTGCTTATTTAACTTATATGCACAGTACATCATGAGAAATGCTGGGCTGGATGAAGCACAAGTTGGAATCAAGATTGCTGGGAGAAATATCAATAACCTCAGACATGTAGATGACACCACCCTTATGACAGAAAGCGAAGAGGAACTGAAAAGCCTCTTGATGAAAGTGAAAGAAGAGAGTGAAAAGCTGGTGTAAAACTCAACTATCCAAAAGCTAAGATCATGGTATCCGGTCCCATCACTTCAAGGCAAGTAGATGGGAAACAGCAGAAACAGTGATGGATTTTATTTTCTTGGGCCCCAAAATCACTGCAGATGGTGATTGCAGCCATGAAATCAGAAGATGCTTACTCTTTGGAAGAAAAGTTATGACCAAACTAGACAGCATATTAAAAAACAGAGACATTACTTTGCCATCAAAGATCTGTCTAGTCAAAGCTATGGTTTTTCCAGTAGTCATGTATGGATGTAAGAGTTAGACCATAAAGGAAGCTGAGCGCCGAAGAATTGATAGTTTTGAACTGTGATGTTGGAGAAGACTTTTGAGAGTCCCTTGGACTGCAAGGAGATCCAATCAGTCCATCCTAAAGGAAATCAGTCCTGAATATTCATTGGAAGGACTGATGCTGAAGCTGAAACTCCAATACTTTGGCCACCTGATGGGAAGAACTGACACCTTGGAAAAGACCCTGATGCTGGGAAAGATTGAAGGCAGGAGAAGGTGATGACAGAGGATGAGATGATTGGATGGCATCATTGACTTGATGGACATGAGTTTGAGGAAGCTCCAGGAGTTGGTGATGGACAGGGAAGCCTGGCGTGCTACAGTCCATGGGGTTGCAAAGATTTGGTCACGACTGAGTGAATGAACTGAACTGAACTGAAGGAGCCAAGATCACCTTGATCTCCAAGAAGGCTTCTCTTGCTATAAGACAGTCCTTGTGGCTGCAATTCATAAACTCATTTACATCCCTGGATTTCCTCACTCCCCTTACGATTAGAATTGTCCAGGCTAATGCTCCATCCTCCACCAGAAGCCTTTAATTCTGCTTCTCGCTTGCTCTACTCCACAGTTAAATGCTCTACCACTGACCTGTACCCGCCTTTGCTTGCTCCAGTCTGGACCTGCGTGCCTCGCTCGGTTATCACCTTATTCACAGGAGTACAAATGGGAGCAACCGGCCCTGAGAACCCTGAATGCCTATCAGAAGTGGTTCTTCAATGTCTGCCAGCGCTCAGGTTGTGAAATCTTGGCACTGCCCTGCACATGTTCAGTGCCTGATTCTACCCCCTAGGTCATCACTGTGAATATACATTTTATAAAACTCTGGAGACAGCATGAAATGCAGGCTGTCAAAGAAATCACTGAAAAGATCAAGCTGGATTATGCTGCTTAATTTTCATGATGCCTGGTGGTTATTCAAATGAGTACAGTTTCTTTTTTCTTTTTTCCATGGTATTTATTTTTTAGCAGATGGGATCCACTTGTTTCAATATGATTTCTATTTTTAAAGGGCATACGTTTTTCTCCTCGGTCAATCTGTACATAGGAAAAAATTATCGTTCAAGACATAAGCAGTTTCTGCCAATGGTTAGGAATGAGGCAGTTGACCAATGAGGGGAGAACAAAAGTCTGTGCTATTTTGATGTTAATTGCTGGTGGTGCTCCTTCTTTGAAACACTGATGATAATTTTTCAATATGCAATCCATTTGACCCCAGAGAGCACTGGGAATTCTGCCAGACTTTTGTTCCACCACCGCTTATCACTGTTTTAAAATAAGCATTTGTACAGCACGGTCGTCTTCATTAATCTTTTTAGGAGTTTGTGCTGGGAAGCAAGAACTTTTTGTTATTCCCATTTCACAGATAAAGAAAGTGAGAGACAAAAGGGAAATGACTTTGTTATGAATATTTTAGTAAGTTATTAGGCCTTAAAATCTCGTTTGTTATTAAGCTTATTGGATTTTCCTATTGACTGAGTTGTGCTGTCTCTTTCTAAACCAGCATACCAGATTCTAAGAGGGGAAGTCTATTTTGAGTTTGGGTTCAATATTTCTGCCATACATTACCCAGTCCCGGTAAAGTCTCTACTTGTATTCTTTGTTTTCTTTGGATTTTGTGTTTTGAGATTATATTCTAAAGGCTAGAAAAGAAGAGAATGTCCCTGACTTTCATTTTCTTACCTTAAGTAAAGAAGAAGCAGTCTTTTTTTCCTCCTTTTGTAAATTAAAAAAAGAGGCTGCATATGTAAGGACTATTTACTCCAGAAGAAAAAAATGCATAGTTCCCAATGCTCATAGCTAAACAATTCTGGTGTTGCAAGGAAGGTAAGATACAAAAATAACTATGTATCAATATAATATTAACAATGGCTTAAATTTATTGAATGCTTACTACATTTCAGGAACTTTACCTACATTATTTTGTTTAATCCTTACATTAGTCCTCTGAGAAAGGCTGTATTATTACACTCATCATACATATGAAAAAAACAAGGCTTAGGAAACTGGGCAATTTGCTTGGAGACATATAACCAAGAAGAGACAGCCAGGTCTCAAAATACTATGGTCTGTCACTAATAAGTCCTTCTTCTCTGTGCTTCCTTTACAAAATTGTTTATCTATTCATGGGCCTTTTTCTTCCCAGTAAATTTTAGACTCAATTTGTCAAATTTTACAAATAGCCTGCTGGAATTTTATTTTCAGTGCAAGATCTTTAAAGGTTAATTGAGGGAAATGAGATATCTTAATAACAACTTGTTTCAACCAAGACCAATGGAATGTTTCTCCATTTACTCAGATGCTCTTTTATATTGCTTCATAAAGATGCTTGCTTTTTCTTCATCAAAGCTGTCTACCTTCTTTATTAGGTTAATTTCTTATTATTTTATAATCTCTGTCTCTATTTAAGTGTTTTTTTTTTTTTATTTCTGGTGTAAAGAGAATTATTTTCTAAGCTGATCTTATACCAAAAAACCCCTTTTTGTCAGCCTTAACTACATCTAGTAGTTTCTGGAATTTTGTTTGCTTGTCTTTACAAATGATCATATCATTGACAAATAATTCCAGTTTTATTTCTTCTTTTCCAATTCTAATACTTCTTTTTACTTATTCTCCAGACCAGTGTTGAACAGTGGAGGTGACAGCATTCTTGTTTCCTCCTCTGAAAGGAAATAAATCTCAAAGAGATATTTGCATAATGTTTGGAGACAGGAATAATCAAGGATGAACTCTTAGCTTTATATTTTTGTTTTCTATTTAGATCATAGGAAAATTCTGATCAATTAAGTTATATGTGATTTTTCTCCTTTTGGAGATGTAATGACTCCACTGAGGATATAGATATGGACACATATACTTATATGTAATATACAGTAATATTATATATTATGTGTGCATGGTCAGTCACTTCAGTCATGTCCAACTCTGCAGCTCCATGGACTGTAGCCCACCAGACTCCTCTGTCCCACGGATTTTTCAGGCAAAATAATGGAGTGGGGTGCCATGCCCTCCTCCAGGTGATCTTCCCGACCCAGGGATCAAACCTGCATCTCTCTCTCCTGTATTGGCAAGTGAGTTGTTTATCACTAGTGCCACCTGGGAAGCCCCATTATAAGTTATATATTATACTATATAGTTAATAAGATATTATTAATATATATAAGTATATAATATATAGAACATATTATTATATTTAGATTTACTTTTACTTCCTCAGGTATATAATGGTCCTTCTGATGCTGTATGTCTTCTGTACATTTTTAATATTGCTTCCATGACTGTCCTTTGGTTTAAATTTGTCTGAAATATCACCTCTTTATTTTAAACCATTTAATATTCTTTTCCTTTAAAATTTTGTATTACAGATAACATGTTACTGTTTCTTATCTTATAATCTGTGTTTCTAATTTAATTTGCAAGTTTGACTTGTGTATTTATCATTTTTATCCCTACATTTCATTGAACAGGTGAATTTTTCTTGGTTGAAGTTGAAAGTTATATATTCTGTTTATTCTTTGAGTGGTTTTTCCTAAGATTAAAGGTCAATACATATATTCATTTTTTTCCCCTAAAGGAGGCATGTCCTTGGAATGGTATCTTTGTTCTGTTTCCATCCTCAGGTTTTTCTTAGGTGTTTTATGTTGGTATCATTTAGACATTTTTTTTTTTTGGCTACGCTGCGCTGCTTGTGGGATCTTATCTCCCTGACCAGGGATCAAACTCAGGCCCCTAGCAGTGAAGGCACCAAGGCTTAACCATTGTACCACCACAGAATTCTCCATTTAGACATTGATTTTCTGGTTTTTATGGATATTTCTTCTTTTTGGCTGTGCTTTGGTCTTTCTTTCAATTGACGTATAATTGGTCTTCTGCCTCTTGTCTGGTAATTGCTTATTTATATTACACCTCAAAAAAGTCTTAATTTCTTTTTTCACACTTGTTTCTCACTTCTTATGAAAGTATTTTTACATTAATTTCTCTTTTTTACATGACTACTTTCTTTGAGAACATTTTAAAAGTGTTTTTTTGTGTAGTAAATCTTCTGAGTTCTATGTCTGAACATATCTTTACTTCACTCTCATTTTGAAATTGATATTTTAGCAGAATATATCCTCAGTTCAAATATTAAGTTTTTTATAGTGTAAAACTGTTACTTCATAGTCTCCTTGCTTCCAATGTCCTGGACATGTGACACCAATTTTTATTGTTCTCTTTATGGTTATCTGTTCTTTCTCTCTAGGGTGTAATTTATATAATTTTCACTTTGTTTCTGATATTCTTATGATTTATGATAAAGTATTTAGATGTGGATTTTTAAAAATTGTTGATTCTGTTTGACACTATTATTATATATGTTGAGCAATAAAAGAAGATGTGATTGGCCGCATAAACATAATGCCAAATATATTAACCTGCATGAATGATTTTTCATTATTTGCTTAAAACCATCTGAGAAACAATGATTATATATATTTAACAATGAAACCTATCCATTTGTTGATCCTTATTATGTTAGACTCTGTACAAAGAGTTTTATGGGCTTTTTAAAAATTTGTTATTTTGAAGTATAGTTGATTTACAATGTTGTGTCAATTTCTGCAGTACAACAAAGTATTCAGTTGCACATTCTTTTTCATATTCTGTTCTATCATGGTTTATCACAGGATATTGAATAAAGTTCCCTGTACTATATGGCAGGACTTGTTTATATATTCTATACATAATAGTTACATACATGGTTTTATAACCATTACAACAGCTTCATGAAATAGCTGCTAATGTTATTTCTATCTTTAGAAGATGAGGAATTTGAAGTTTAAAACACTTGCATAACTTGCCCAAGATAGCTTAGCTAAGAAATAGTGGAGCTAAGGCAGGATCTAATTCCAGGTTGTTTAACTCAAGATCTTTCTTAAAACACCGTGTTACTCTGTACTTTTATCTATATAGACATTATGACAAATTTTCCTACTTAACTGATTAGTACTCTCAATATATAGCCTTTAGTTTCAAAATTTATTTTTTTTAAGAAGGAATTTTATTTACCTACGACTTTCAAAATCTTGCCTAATTACTTGTATTTATATGTGTGTAAGTAGAGAGGAGGCAAGGGGGGAGAGAGTAAGAGCTTTAATACAAATTGCTTTGAGATTAATTTAATAATCTGGCACCACTGTGATGTTAATTGCTGTGTGTTAGAGTGCAGAATGGCTGTACAAAGGACACTGTTTAGAGGCACTATTTGCTCATTATTTTCCCCCTGCAAATTGCCATCTCCCGGTTACTACTGAAATAATCTCACTATTAGTAAAATAAAAGTAAGAGCCACATTTGAAAGGAGAAAGATTGCTAACAGAGCCGTGGGCAGGGTTCTAAGCCTCTCTGTCTTTGTCAATAGAAGTTTGCATTTATCATCCACTTGTCCTGTTAACTGCTTTTCTAATATTGCTCCTCGATGCCTGATAACAGGCTAGAAAGGCAGCCTATAGTAGCAAAATCAAATGGGTAAGATGCTGGGGCAGAAGTGGGAAGAGTTCAAATGCTGATTCTAGAACAACTCTCTTCCTAGACAATTTTTTCTGAGGTTAAATTATACTCTCCAAATACTAACAATACATATGATTTGGGTTTCAAGTAAAAATGGACTGTTTCAGTTCTTTGATTAGCCATTCACTTTTTGCCACTTCTCTCTTGAATATCCTACACATTCTGCATTGAATCTGAGAGAGCATTACTGCAGGGAAAAGGGATTTTGACCATAACAGGTAAAACTTATGGACGAGAGATCTGTTTCTTTTGTATTCTTTTAACTGTACATTCTGTCCCTGTTAGAATATTTTTTATTCTGTCCCTGTTAGTTTGGGACAGAACTATGTTTTATTTATAGCTGTTCACTTATAAAAAAGAGGCTCTTGTGTCCTAAACTTGATAGTGGCTTGATGTCATTCAATTGGTACTTGCTCTTGTGACTGTAACTCTTATAGCTATGTACCTGTCATCATAATAATAACTACCGGTTCTTGAGACGCATCAGGAATTTGGAGCACATTATTCATGGTTCTCTCAACAATCTGTGTGGCAGATATTATTACCCTCACTTTACAGATGAGCACAGTGAAGGAAATATCCCAAGGGCACCCAGCTACAAACGTCAGAGCTAGGATTCATATTGAGACCTACCTTAAATACCTCTCATTACCTCCCCCGAAGTCTAATGCAACGTCACCTGTCTTTCTTGTGCTGATTCATTGCCTTTATAGAAATCCTTTTAGTCTTTATTCCTTGGTACCATGCCGGTCAGCACCTTGGCTATGAGGAGTTTAAACACTGAAATCCGGTGCCAAAATCTGTGTTTTTATTTTCAGAACACATTTAACATTTGATAGTTCTCTAAATAAAATATTTCCTTGCTCAATAATTTTGAGTGAATTCAGACTTGCATCCATTGACCACTGGGCTGGAGGTGCAAGGGCAGAAATCATGTGCATACATAAAGCAAGACTATTCATTTGCTTTTTGTATTTTCTAGGTTCTCTTTCCTTAGCATTGCTAATCTTGTAAAATAATTATGCCTTTGATCCTATATAACCACCTGATGGATTGCTACCAGGAACACATCTATAGATCTGATCCAGAGAGGGAGCTGCCATCGATCTGACTGAACCATTTGATGCATTTTCCCCCATTACTACACAGCGCTTGTAATGAATAGTTCCCTGGGATCTCTACAGCTCAAAGACTAATTTATAGTTAAATCAGATAATATGGTTTGTGTTTAGCACCATGGATCTCTGTCTATTCATACGCTGTCAAACATGGTAGTCACTTGCCATAGCAGGCTGTTTTAAATAAGTTAAAATGAAATAGAATTAAAAACCAATTTCTCTGTCACACTAATTACATTTCAAGTGCTTTATAGTCCCATGTGGCTAGTGGCCACTGTACTGGACAATGAAGCTATAGAACAATTCCATCATTGCAGACATCTCTATTGGACAGTGCTAAACTATAAAGAAGACAGAAATGAAGATGATGATCGGCATCGCTGAGTTATAGAATATAATGGGTCATGATGCACTGTAATTCCCTCTGCTTTATTTGTCTTCCTAGGTGGCTGTTGGGAAGAAGGAATTTGGTCTTGTGTGTATGGTATCCCTGTTAGGTAAGACAGTGACTGACTCCCAGGGGTTCAGTAAATATATGTTCAATGCTCTGTGAATGAGATCAAGAAAAGAAGTTGAATATGGGAGAATTCTTGGAGGTTATAGAATAGAGTACTATTCTATACTTGGGCAGTATAGATATTGGCAGTAGAGTATAATACTATGTTTATACTACTTGGGCAGTATAAATAAAATAGTCATTTTTTCTACCTGAAATATGTCAGCCTTCGAAATGGAATAGTTGATCAAGGAGTGTTTCAATGTAGAATAGATAACAATTGTCCAGATTTCAAAGCCTAATGCCACATGTCATCAGAAAAGAAAAAGGCCAGAGTTTAATATATCATCAAGTCCAGTTGACTCTGTTATGGATGGGATGGCTGTCAAGTCATGGAAGAACATTTTGCTGCTTCCAGTTGAAGGAGACTCAAAAAGGAAAATAACTTTTTTATTCAAAGTATTTTAATTTATTTCCTCTTCTAGAACTAAGTCAGGAATAAGTTTAGAGAAGTGATTGGAATGTCATTTACAGAAGCTTTTGTCATTTAGGTTATGTGAAAGTCATGATAAAGGAATCCTTAAGCCTGTAAAAAATAGAGCAAGGTTTTAGATTACAGCAAAATATGGTGCTGTTGTCTCTTTCTTTTCATATATCGCATATTTAGTAAGTGTGTTACACGTAAATAAAGAGAATGCATTACAATTGTGGTTGCAATAGCAGAACAAATGATTTTTTTGTGGTTGTTGGCACAACTAGTGAGGTCTGGGGTATGGAGTCAGAAGATTCCATTTGGGGCCGTAGAAGAGAGTTGAACCTGGGATTCAGCTGACATTTCTCTTGCCTCTGATTCACCAAGTGTCCTATGACAGGCAATGTTTCATATAGTCACTTAGAAAAACAATCACCCCACACTGTGAGTGATACTCATGTTCTATGGTTTGTATTATTCTCAGTGGCTGAGTCATTTCAAGGTGTCTCCGCACACTTTTCTCTTTGCCAGGGGCTGGATCTGCTGATCTCTGTCTGTGGACATGCCCTGGGGTTGCTTTCCCACTGACAATGGAGGCTTCTTATGCAACGACTCACATCCTTTCATCTGGTCCTCATTTTACCGGGACAAGCATTTTTGATTTAGTGACCTATAGCTATAGTACACCTATAGTACAGAATGGGGACATCTTATCTCAATATGGGTTAGATTTGACTCCTAATTTTGATTTCCTTAACTAGATGCTCTCAGCAACTGAGAAGAATAGGTAATCAAAGTCATATTCCTTAGGCTTTGATTTTCTAACTTTTCCTGTGAGTGTGGCCAAGGTGGGTATCCTGAGATGAGAACACAGCAATATTATTTTGCTATGGTCCTGAAGTTAGATGTAGAGACTGAGAATGCATTGGCTCCTGGTTGCCTGAAATTCTGTTCCCCCAGATGTAGTGCTACAGAAGAAAGAGAGATGGAAAACTCAAGGAAATTAATCTGCCAATTGTTCTTTTAGAAATCGTTTCTGGTTACAGTTTTTTTTTTTTAAATCTAAATATCTAAGTACCTCATCTTTTCCTCTAAATACTCTATAGTTATGAGAAATTTCAGGGAAAAGTAAATCTTTTCATACCTTTGGCACCGTTTGCTGTCAAACTGATTGGAAGGAAGTACAGTAAGTCTCCTACATAAGAACCTTCAACTCTGAAAGATGCAAAGGTGTGTTCTGTCAACATCAGGCATGAGTGGAATTGCAGCTTGCTCTCCATCTTCTATCGCTGAAGATCCTTCAGCCCTCGGCCTGTCTGTTGGTGCTAGTGGTGAAGAATCTGCCTGCCAGTGCAGGAGAAAAAAAGAGACATGGGTTCTATCCCTGGATCGGGAAGATCCCCCTGGAGTAGGAAATGGTACCCCACACCGGTATTCTCACCTGGAAAACCCCATGGACAGAGGAGCCTGGTGGGCTACAGTCCACGGGGTTGCAAAGAGTCGGACACGGCTGAGCAACTGAGCACTTCAGCTCTGCCATCTCCCAATTTCTCTCCCTCTTTCAGCAAGTAACTCTTCTTGCCTGTTCACTCATTGCCAACCCCTGTATGCCAAATGTTGTACTGCACTTTTCAAGGTACTTACTGTAAGGCTGAAAATTTTTTCTTCATTTTCTGTGTTTGTTTTTTATGTATAATTTGTGTGAAAAGTATTATACGCCCATTACAGTAGTACATAGCCAACTGTGTTAGCTGAGGATCTGGTGGTGGTTTAGCTGCTAAGTCCTGTCCGACTCTTGCAATCCCATAGACTGTGGCCTCCCAGGCTCCTTTGTCCGTGGGATTCTCCAGGCAAGAATACTGGAGTGGGTTACCGTTTCCTTCTCCAGGGGATCTTCCCGATCCAGGAATCAAACCCAGATCTCCTGCATTGCAGGTAGATTCTTTACTGACTGAGCTACAAGGGAAGCCCATTGAGTACCTAGGCTAGCTTTGCTGGAGTTAGGAACAAATTGGGTTTATGAAGATGCCCTCAGAGCGGAACTCATTCATATGTAGGCACTTAGTGTATACTTGACTACCCACGTGATTAGATGCATTAGAATAATGATAAAGTGCTTTTTCTATAATTTTGCACTTATTACTTTACATACACTTTCTGTTTTTTCTCTATAACAAATAATTTTCTCTTTGCAACCTTACCTCACTTGCCAGTCATATAAAAAAAGAGACTCCAAACCAATTTCAGCTCCTTGGGAGTCAGGAATAATAAAGAACTGGAACACAGCTTGTCCTGCCATCCCACACATAGTAGGAAATATTCAAAGTTAGCACTGTTGGGAACTTGTAAAATCAAAAGGTATATTTCCCTTTGTTTTAATGGAAAACAGACATTAAGCTAGGAGTTGGGAAAAATACATCAAGCTTCTGAGCTATAAAAAAATCTGAAGAATAACACTAGGTTATTGGACTCACTTTAAGCAAGCTTTGGCCGCTGGCCTGACTAGGTATGTCAGAGATGGGCAAGAGAACAGTTTCTCTCCTTCACTTCCTGGCAGCATATGATACACTCCCTTCTTATGGAGACGACATCATTAAGAGATCCAAGTGTGTCCTGAGGATGTTAGCTGAAATGGACTCTGGCAGGCAGCTCCAGAAAACTTAGCCAGGAAGTTCTGATTCAGAAGGGACAGTAATGTGTTTGTGACATGGTTGGAATACATCAGACTCTATCACAGACACGGAGACCTGGGGGAGGGATTGAATAAGACTTTATAGTCACACTCAGATAAATGCCTTTCTAGAGCAGGTAATTCGCTTGTCCTGACAGGTGTGAAGGGATACTTGGCACTCTCCGAAAAGCACTAATAACCCCATTTTAAACCAGAGAGCCACTGATGGACCACATTTAATTTAGTTTTGTGATGAGTTTCCTCTAATATTTAAATCTATATGTTCTGACAGCAGGCATGTTAAAGGTGTATGTGAAAAGAAGCCTGAGTATGACAGGTCAATGACAGCCTTATGGTACCAAATCAGCTGTGGCAGAGAGCACAGGTCTCTAAACCTCTAAGACTTATCCTATAGTAAACCTTGCAAGCTGCTGTAAGCCTCTGTGGGTGAAAGCAAATGACTTCTTCAATCACTAAAATGTTATCCAGGCATCTTGCTTAATTTGGTGTTCTCCATAGAGTGGTAATTTGGAAAACTCAGCAGTGGCCACAGGACTGGAAAAGGTCAGTTTTCATTCCAATCCCAAAGAAAGGCAATGCCAAAGAATGCTCAAACTACCACACAATTGCACTCATCTCACAGGCTAGTAAAGTAATGCTTAAAATTCTCCAAGCCAGGCTTCGGTAATACGTGAACTGTGAACTTCCAGATGTTCAAGCTGGCTTTAGAAAAGGCACAGGAACCAGAGATCAAATTGCCAACATCTGCTGGATCATCAAAAAACCAGAGAATTCCAGAAAAACATCTATTTCTGCTTTATTGACAATGCCAAAGCTTTTGACTGTGTAGATCAAAATAAACTGGAAAAGTCAGAAAGAGATGGGAGTACCAGACCACCTGACCTGCCTCTTGAGAAACCTGTATGCAGGTCAGGAAGCAACAGTTAGAACTGGACATGGAACAACTGACTGGTTCCAAATAGGAAAAGTAGTACATGAAGGCTGTATATTGTCACCCTGCTTATTTAACTTATATGCAGAGTATATCATGAGAAATGCTGGACTGGATGAAGCACAAACTGGAATCAAGATTGCCAGAAGAAATATCAATAACCTCAGATATGCAGATGACACCACCCTTATGGCAGAAAGTGAAGAGGAACTAAAAAGCCTCTTTATGAAAGTGAAAGAGGAGAGTGAAAAAGTTGACTTAAAGCTCAACATTCAGAAAACTAAGATCATGGCATCCAGTCCCATCACCTCATGGCAAATAGATGGGGAAACAGTGGCCGACTTTATTTTTCTGGGCTCCAAAATCACTGCAGATGGTGATTGCAGCCATGAAATTAAAAGATACTTACTCTTTGGAAGGAAAGTTATGACCAACCTAGACAGCATATTAAAGAGCAGAGACATGGCCAACAAAAGTCTGTCTAGTCAAGACTATGGTTTTTCCAGTGGTCATGTATGGATGTGAGAGTTGGACTGTAAAGAAAGCTGAGCACTGAAGAATTGATGCTTTTGAACTGTGGTGTTGGAGAAGACTCTTGAGAGTCCCTTGGACTGCAAGGAGATCCAACCAGTCCATGCTAAAGGAGATCAGTCCTGGGTGTTCACTGGAAGGACTGATGCTGAAGCTGAAACTCCAATACTTTGGTCACCTGATGCGAAGAGTTGACTCATTGGAAAAGACCCTGATGCTTGGAAAGATTGAGGGCAGGAGGAGAAGGGGATGACAGAGGATGAGATGGTTGGATGGCATCACCGACTCAATGGATATGGGTTTGGGTGAACTCCAGGAGTTGGTGATGGACAGGGAGGCCTGGCGTGCTCTGGTTCATGGGGTCGCAAAGAGTTGGACACAACTGAGCGACTGAACTGAACTGATAGGATGGTAAAACTGTTTTGAAAAAAATGCAAATAGACAAAACCAAAAACAGTGCATCCCTTTGGAGGAATACTTGCAGAGCTATGTCAACAGCTGAAAGGTTTCCTCCCTCAGTGCAGTTATGAGCAGTTTGTGTGAGTCTGTTTGGGCATCCATGCACTCTGAGCCCCTCTCTTTGGTCTTGACAATTGTCTATATAGGCAGAAATATGTTAAAATTTGTGGTACTTTTGGGTCTCATTTCCCATTGGTTCTAGAACCAGCCATATAAACAAACCACTTTCCCTAATTCGGCCTTGAAAGAAGCTGCATTTCTCAACTCTGAAGCATCCACGTTATGTTTAGACTCCAAGTGAATTGGCTGCTGAGATGACCCACCCTGATGATCTGGCTACCCAGTTATTCTCATCTGGGGGTGATTTTATCCTCCAAGGGGACATTGGGTAATGTCCAGAAACAATTTTTGGTTATTAGAACTGGGGTGCTATGGGCATGTAGCCAGTAGAGGCCAGTCAGATCCTGCTGAACATCCTGACATGCACAGGAGAGCCCTCATCACATCACCTGTCTTAAAACATCAATAGTGCTGAAGAGGAGAAACCTGTCCTACTGTGAGATGATGGCAGACCATGCAGTCAGTTCCTCTGCCCAGGTGACACATTCACGTGGAAACAAGAGTGTAAAGGCATCAGGGGGCTGCAGAAACTCAGCCAGCAGGAGAAGTGAGCACTCAGAAAACCAGCTCCCCTGGAAGCCTCTCTCCCCAAGCCTGCCTCCTTGTCTGGAACATTTCAACCTTGGGGGATGTGCTCAAGAAGAACCATACTCTCTCACCGGGAATGATGGGCAATAGTGAGTGGCCATCCAGTATGCCTCCTTTCACTTCAAGAATCATTTATGATGTACTTTCTACTTGTGTTAGCTACAAATTACTGATTATTTAATTTGTGTCAAACACGTGGTAAGTGCTTTACAGAGGTTAATCCATTTCACTCTTACAGGACGGATTGGTGTTGTCATGAGCTCTGTTTATGTATATGTTTGAAAGTTGGTTTCAAACACAGGTCACATTGTTTATAAATATTGAGCTACAACATGAAGTTGAGTCTAGTTTGACATCAAAACACATGCTTATAAGCAGACTGCTAAATTAGTGAGTCCCCTGCTAGGTATTATGGAGAATATTAAGGAAGACAAACACATCTGCTTAATGATATTCTGTCATCCTTGAATTGTTGATATTTAGGCATAAACACCATGGAAACAAGAATCAGGTTTTTATGTAGTCATCTGGACAAAATGTCAGGAAAAGAACCACTGTGCAAGAATTCCAGAACATAAGCTCTGTGAAAGTGATTGGTTGTTCTGTCTGGTTTTCCTCTGTATCATGAACATATGGAACAGTGCTTGGCACACAATAGATGCTAAGTTTACACCACTGAATCAATGAGTGATGCTACCAAAGGTGTTCATAGTTTTTCCATGGCGACATTGTCCATCAAAGCTTTGTTGCTTCAAACCACAGCAACACCGCTCAGAATTAAACAAATTAAATTAAAGCAAGAATCTTATAGTAGCTTGTGAAATTCAAGGAAATATTGAAGCATAAGGCCACAGGAAGAATTCCAGGTGGTTCTAGGAGGCTCTTGGACTTTCCTTCTAGTGCTGGAATCACCTTCCAACTTTGTGTCTCTGTTCAAAAGTCTGAAGACATTCCAATGGCCTTCTGTTGAGTCAATAAGTTGTCTCTCTTATTATGACAAGGTGGTAATCTTGTCCAATACATTGTAGCCAGGGATGAAGCAGGGTTATGTAGTGCAAACTCTATCTGTGGGAGAACAACATTTGGGGGAAATGTGGAAAGGTATGGCCAGAGTGGAGATGCATGGCACCCCCTAAGATGTGTGGAAAGCTGGCTTTGTTGCTCAGAGAGGTGTCTCAGGTCCATTCAGTCTGAAATTAATATCTCCAAACTTAGCACGTCCTTAGGAGTGTAGCTTCATTAGATCTCGCAACCGACTGTCCATTTGGAATTTGGCTTAGGGAGAGCATTGTCCAAAGAAAGCACATTGTTAAGTTGATTAGATATTTGTACTTGATAACTGGCAAACACCTTATTACTGGCCGATGAAGTTTGGTTTCAACTGATGGGCTCGCTTTCCAAATCAGATTCTGAAATTATTGGTCTCAGGCTTCTCTCTCAATTTCAATGTATAGTTTGGATCATATATGGGACAGATTCTTATTTTCCATAAGCAAAAACCTGTATCTTAAGTAGTCTGTAAGCAAGTTTTCTTAGTATTGGTAAAGTGTTTGGTTCATGTACATTTAATATTGTTACTGAAGCTCTCCACAATAGATAAATGAGGAAAATGATTGGGCCATCCAAATTGGATTAAGAAGCAGGGGTCAGTTGCAGAAGAAGTGACCAGAACCTGAAAAATATTGTAAAATAGGAAAACACATTTTCTTCTCCTTTGTTCATCATCTTAATTCATCGTGTAAGAAGGAGGTTTCAATGCACTTTCTGCTTTAACCAATGTGGCATCATTAAGACATGAATGTCTATAATGTATAGATGTTATGTGTACAGCCGAACACAACTGATATTCTCAATCTATGCTGACTAGATTGTAAAACTCTATTTCTTAGTAGAAAAAGTCCCTAGAACCTGAACTCAGTAAGACCAGATTCTAGCATGTGGAGAAAATCTGTCATATGGACACCTTCCCTAATAATGAGGTGGGTTTCTCTGCACAACGGTGAGGAAAGTGTATTCTACCACGTGTATGCTTAGTTGCCCAGTCATGTCTGACTCTTTGCAAACCCATGGACTATAGCCTGCCAGGCTTCTCTGTCCATGGATTCTCCAGGCAAGAATACTGGAGTGGGTAACCGTTCCCTTCTCCATGGGGTCTTCCCAACCCAGGAATTGAACGCAGGTCTCCCACACTGCAGGCAGATTCTTTACCATCTGAGCCACTAGGGAAGCCTGTATTCTACCATGAATTCAAACATATTCCCCCTTCCTAACTTCCATTCTACTCCCCTTTCTTTCTGCTATAGCTCATTACAATGTTAAGAGCCAAATGTCAACTCTTAAAGTGCAAAGACCATTGATCACTGTAGCAGCTAAAAGTCCTCATTAAAATTTGCTCTATACGTCTTCTAAAACATATAAACCTTAATTACTATTGTATTCCTTATATCACGACTTTTTTTTTCTTTTTCTTTTGCCATACTGCACAGCATACAGAATCTTAGTCGCCAGACCAGGGATTGAACCCATGCACCCTGCAGTGGAAGTACAAATTTTTCACCATTGGACTGCCAGGGAAGTCCCTACCATGACTTTTAAGGCTCTCAGTGATTTGTCCTTCGAATATTTCTTTGATGACATTCTATAATCTCCCCCTCATACATTCTACTTTAAGCACGCCCAATTTTCATTAAACATTTAAGCATATTCCCAAATTTAAACCTTTGGATATGCAATTTCCTAGGTCTGGAAGGCTCTTTATCTGTATCAGTAGAGGGCTGGGCCCTTCATGCTATTCTGTCTTTGATCATCTTTCCTCCCCTGACCACAATATATAAAATGGCAATTTGTCATTTCAATTTCCTTCCTCTGATTTGTGTTTCTTCATAGTTCTTATCTCCACTTAGCTTAAAGTTATTATAGATTATTTTTAAAAATTGTCTATCTCCCAAAAGGAGAATGTAAGGGTGTCTAAGGGTGACGAATTTGTCAGTTTGGCTCATTTCTGTATACTCAATCCTGGAACAAAGTAAGTTCTCAATAAATGCATGCTGAGTAAATAAACAGCCAAAATAAAATTATAAACAGATTTTATAATAACATCAGGCGATGCATTAAATTTGCATTAGGTAGTATAAGACATCACCTGAGTAGCACATTTTATTCACAGATGTAGAATATTAGACTAGGAGTGAATTTCAGTTGCATTAGTTGATGAGTTGAGTAGAATAATTTAATGACTTCCTAATGTTAGGTTTCTATTTAACAAATCCGTCAATATTATTTTTTTAGTCATCTGTCACTTTGTGTTATAGTAAGAATTCCGAACACAATATATCAACTTGCCCTATGAATGTGTCAGCACTTCTATTTTGATTTCGGGTCACCAGTTATGAAAACATAAGAGGAGGAGGAAACAGTACACTCTGTTCTCACATGCAATTCAATCCATTTAAAGTCAAGGATAAAGACTTTTTACTTTCCAATCTAGAGTCTCTTTAAAACAAAAGGCAAAGAATGCAAAGTGGTTCTATATCAGCCCAACTCAGGAAAATATACTTGAAGCTCTTGACCTTAAAACTGGCAATGAGCACAGAAGATTAGCAATAACGAGAGTTAGGTGGACATGTGAAATGGATGTGACTTGTCTTTAAAATCCTCCCTATGTTGATGTTTCTTTCTTACATCATATGTCCTGTTTCTGATGGTTTGTTTCTCAAAGTTTATGGCTTCTATATCGTTCACATCCCTAAACTTCTTATGTTTTTCTACTGGAACCTCTTTCTTTTAGAATCTATAGATTGATGACGATAAATTACAACTGTTAACAACATTCATAACAATCTTCAAATAATTCAAATAATCACTAATTTGTAATTGTTCAGATATTTTAGATATTAATAATTGCTTGGATAAATCAGTTTTTGCTACTGAGCTAATGAGAAAGGATCTGAAGTCTGGTATCCAGTTAACATATGTGGGTTCTCCCAGGCTTCTGATTATCTATTTGTACTCAAAATTATTTATGGAATGCTTTATAGTGACTCTTGTGGTACTAGCAATGCAGATCTTACTAAAGATGTAATCATAAACTTAAACAGAGAATTGGCCAGGCTGTTGGTGATAAGAAGAGTTTGGACTTATGAAGCAGGTGGGAGAAACCATATGAGAGACTGAACTATCCCTCTGATTCCCCTAAATAGAAAATAATTGTTCACCATCTTACCAAGTATGATTTTTCAGAAAGCAATTCATTTTATTATCATCTAGCATAGATTCAAATTTAGTGAAGAGGATAGCTTTCAGTTCTCATATGTTAACAATTTAGAAAAAAAAGAACAACTGAATACTGGCAATGATAATTTCTATAAAGCTTTTATCTTTGCATCGGTATTCATTTCTGCACTGCCTTAGGTTGCAGAGGTCTTAGCTGGGGACCAACTGTCTCCACTGCTGATGGCCAGACAGAGGCAGTAAACAGGAGGAGCCGCCATCAGCAGTCAATTTGCATGAGGGACTGAGGCCACACACAGGGCAAAATCGCTCTATTAACAGAGTAGCTCATGATTGTCACTAATGTTTGGTTTTCTATTCAGTCATCCTATGACTATATCTGAATCCAAAAAGAGGTTCTGAGCTCTCATTGCAGATCTGCTGTTGATACAGAATAAGGAGTTGAACACTGACTGTTTCTGGACCATTCCCCTCCCCCTCCTAAAATGAAGATAATATTTTTCTGGTATATATTTTAGCAATCTTCTGAAGAAATAAACACTAGACAATACAATGATTAAAACAAGAATAGTCTAAAATTTAAAGTCACAGATAAATCTACTAACATTTATTAGAATGTTGGAATCATTTTATAAGTAAGATGGTTATAACTAAAAGTGTTTTTTTTTTAACATGGTCTAAATGTGTTTTTCCTGATACTGGGAAAGATTGAAGGCAGGAGGAGAAGGGGATGAGATGGTTGGGTGGCATCATTGACTCGATGCGCATGAGTTTGAGGAGGCTAGGGAATTGATGATGGGCAGCCTGGTGTGCTGCGGTCTATGAGGTCACAAAGAGCTGAACATGACGAAGTGACTGAACTGTTTTTACGCTTCCCTGGTGGTTCAGTGGTAAAGAATCCTCCTGCAATGCAGACGACTTGCAGGAAATGCAGTTTTGATCCCTGGGTAAGGAAGATACTCTGGAGTAGGAGATGGCAACCCACTTCATCATTCTTGCCTAGGAAATCCAATGGACACAAGAGCCTGATTGTTACAGTCCATGAGGTCGAAAAGAATTGGACACGACTGAGGGACTCAACAACAAACAACAAAATGTGTTTTTATGTCACTTTAGGAGTAGAAGAAAACAAGCATGGATTTTACTTACATTCATTCATTTCCCATTCCTTTCTATTTTTTTTTTCTTTCTTTTTTGTTCCCCACCCCCCTATCCCTGATGCTCACACACTTCTTCTCCAATCAATTTCCTTCAGGCTTTTCACTTATCTGTCAGGGACACCCTTCCTGTTTTAGAGTCAGGAAAGGTGGGATTTCTCACTCATATCAACTCCAGAGAGTACCTTGTTTCTCTGCCTTTCTCAAAGGATAGAAAAGGTGACTTGCTTCCTCATATCTAATTCAAGATGTTGAGTTGCAAAGAAACTCTAAAGCAGCAATTTCTATTTCTTCTTCTGAGTTTCAGAGGTTGGTTGCATATCTATTTTTGTTAGTTTGTAAAGGGAGGTAAGTCTCTGAACAGATTGGGAATTAGAGATTCTGTAGGCTTTAAAAAAGAAAAACTCAATTTTGCTAGAGGAGTTAGCTGATTTTAAAACTTAAAATGAGCCTCATATCTTGGTTCCTTGGGGGCTTATTCAGCATCTTCTGATGACCGGTATGTGCAGTTCCGTGTTTTGCTCAGCTTTAGTGTCTCTTCCTCACATAGCTGTCAAGGGTGCAGTGTGTGGGCTTC
Source organism: Cervus canadensis (assembly GCF_019320065.1). Lineage (NCBI taxonomy): Eukaryota > Metazoa > Chordata > Mammalia > Artiodactyla > Cervidae > Cervus > Cervus canadensis. The sequence continues at coordinate 41,105,521 of NC_057404.1, read as the reverse complement.
TCTGTGGGTGGGGGAGCTCTCTGGGTGGGCACTGTCTGTGCCCCCGAACGCAGATGGCACTCAGGGGATGGAGCAGGCGCTTGTTCGCTATCCTCCCACTCTACCCTCTAATAAAAATTCATCCTCCATGTCTGCAGCATCACGGGGAGTCTGATTAGCCTACGGGTTCCATTCTGTTTACAAAGAAAATAAGAGTTTATACGGAAGTGATGCAAATGGATAATTTAGAGTCATGAACCATGCGGGAAAGGGAGGTTGATGGTGTAGACAAACCTGGGATGAATGGAAGCTTGAAAAATAATTGCTAAAGAGGTATTGAACTGCCTCCAAGTGTCCTTTCCAGAAGCAAATTTACAGTCCTGAATGAGTCCTAATGCAGACTTTATCTGATAGTTGTGATCAAATGACTTAGCTTTGGGGCATTAACCACCACTGAAGCCAAGGTTATTTCAGACTTTATGTTCCTATATTGAGGTTAAATTCACTTCTAAATGTATACTTACCTCTTCCGGTACTGAAAAGCACAAAACGCGAAAGTGTGGCAGTTTAGAATCTAGTGTGTATCTAGTGTGAACAGTTATTCTTGAGTGTTAAATGCTTAAGTCTATTAGAAAAAGTCTATTTGCTCCTCATCCATATAACTTCTACATCAGTATCAACAGAATATATTTTACTTTGAGCTAGACAGAGAGGTGCAGAAATGGATGCAGTAGGAAGGACCAGAAAAGGGAAGGTTCTATTTGAAATGGTTAAGAGGAAGCAACCGCTTAAAAAAGAAACAAGACTTTGGAAATGGTATATGCTTCAGTAAAGGGGAGAGCTGCTGGTATTTTTTCTCCATGGTTACAATTCAATAAAAATTTTCAGCTATTGTTCTGTCTCTCAGCAAGATAAGCCAGAACAAACATTAATTTATATATTTGTTGGCATCAGTTCAGATCCTCCAGTAAGTGGACACAGTGATGGAATCAGAAATGCAAGCGATTTAAGGGGCGTTGCGGGGGGTGGGAAGGGAAGGGATTACCTGTGAAAAATAAAGGGGAGAAGTGAGGTGAGGAGAGGATGGAGACTGCATTGCATGCCCAACACCTGTGAAAAAACAAGGAGGATCATTAGGCTGAGAGCGAGGAAGGCTGCAATGCCACTCCCGGAGGATGCTGGGCCGTCCAAAGCCAAAGTTGTTTGTTAAAAGATTCCTGCACTGGTTACATGTAGTGGCTTGCAGTTCCCCACCTGTCAGCTCAGAGCAGCCCGGAATGGGGTGGGGGCAGAGGGTGGGAGCAGTCCAGGGAGCACGGCCTCAGCGTGAATGCCCTAGCTGGGAGTCTGAGCTCCCAGCACCCCATGCTCTTTGCAGCAGGCTGTCTCTTGAAGGAGGACCTCAGCAACACCCCCACCCTCCACTGTGGCTAACACATTGTAATTATTGGCTTGACTCCTTCTTAACACCTAGCAATTTTATATCTTTTCTCATGCATTTTTGCTAGTTTCAGACTTTCCCTTCCTATGTTGAGGCCTGAGAGTTTTAGCAAATGTTTCATTAAGCCTCCTCCATTTATTACTCTGCAATTGACTTATGTACCCCAAATGGCTCTGCTCATTTGGGCTGTTTTGTTTCCATGAGATGTATGACTTAAAGAAAATTTGCCAAAGAGTTGTAGCTACTCTTCATGCCATAACTGAGGTTGTGCAAAAATAAATGCTATTTCGACATATTTTTTTTCTAGCACATAGTCACATTGTTGTTGTTGACATGCTGAGTTGTGTCCAGCTCTCTTCAACCTTATGGACTATAGCCTGCCAGGCCCCTTTTTCCATGGAATTCTCCAGACAAGAATACTGGAGTGGGTTGCCATTTCCTCCTCCAGGGGATCTTCCTGAGGCAGGGATCGAACCTGTGTCTCCTGTGGCTCCAGCATTGCAGATGGATTTTTTTTACCCACGGAGCCATTGGGGAAGCCTCAATTGTGTAGACCCAGGATTTCTTCCAAATAACTTGGCCACTCTCCTATGAAGAGTTAAGGATACTTTCCAAAGATGAAAATTCTCGGTTTAAAATAAAGTATTGTGAGCCTTAAGATGATTAGTGTCCTCACAACTGGTATCAAAAAAGTACAGTTAATTTAAAAAAATGTTTTTGAGACTTGATTTCGAAAAGCAATTGGTTATTCTGTTACGAGATGCAGAATCAGAAAACTAATTGATACTACTACTAGCTTTTATCCATATCATTTCTAAATTAAGCTACCATGAAGTCGATTAGGTGAGAATCATATAATATCTGTTCTCTTCACTGCATGAGTGAAACTGCTTGTCAAAGGATTGTGTCAAGTTGGTGCTCAGGGCAAATGTTCACTGTTGTAATAATTCTGTCAAAGCAATCTTGGGGATTGACAGCGTATTCCCTGAAATATTGCTGGTGGACATCAGCTCAATAAAGGGCTCTAATGTGGGTCTACTGCTAAGGTTTACTCAGATACGTGGCTAATAGGAAGGAACCCGAATTAGTGTTATTTCCATAAAGGGCAGCATTTCTGAGTCCTTGTTCCAATTATGACCTCAGGCAGCCACTTAGCATGCTTCTTAGTTGCCCATCTGGCCTGAAAAGTATACCATTTCTATTATAAAACAAGGAAGATCCTGCAGTGGAAAAGTTTGAGTATACCTGGAATGCAGTAGATTTAATACCAGAAGTATTAGCATTAGAGTTAATTGTTCAATAGTTTTAGGTGAACCTAAGCTTTTCATTTGAAATTGTATTCCCTAATGGAGTTAATGAAATTATAATGCTGGAGAAATTAAGTTGATTCTTTATGACAGCACATATAAAAATAGGTCTTCATTTTCCTTCCTTACCAAAATCTCTAAATTGAGGCCATATTTTGCTCCATTTAGTTTGCTGTTCTTTCGGCACTTGGTGGAATAGTACATATTTAAAGACTGGTATTTTGGAACTCTGCAAACCACATAAGTGTTTTTGCTGAGAGAAGTTATTTCTGTTAGTTGCCTTCTTTACTTACAAGTTGACTGTAAAACATCATGAAGTTTATGCCCTGTATAAATTGCTTAATTATGTTGGGTTTATGTAACTTCTTCTTGTTTGTATAGGCTAAATGTGTGCATGAAATTTTTGCCCAAGACTTGAGAAGCTTGTTGAATGTCACAGTAAAAGATCCAACCACATTTAAGTCAAAGTATTTTTTTCTTATTGGCTTTCCTTAAGTCCTGATCATGAAGATCATTGTCTTTGCAGGATGATACTTCATTCTGGTAATTAAGTGGGAAGAACAGGCCAGTATTTTTGTCAAAGCAATCCCAGATGGCAAGTGTAATTCTTAGATTTTCAGTTTACCAACATAAGAATCCTTTCTACCCTCTCCTCTGTCCTACAGAAACAAACATGGCCCAGATGCCGTGATAAATGTGTGGGATTCATCCTATATTTTTGCAGGAACATTTGTCATGGCCAACTCTAATTTAAGACCAAGAAATACTTTCAGCTGCTTCTATCCAGTTGCTAAATGAAATGACAGCATCAGAAAGAAATTCGAGGAATTTTGAAATGACTAAGAAGCTAATGTATAATAAAAATCTCAGCAGAAAATAAAAAAGCTAGTGTAATATCTACAACACACATTTGTGTTTGCCCAGTAAACTGCAGGCAAACTTTGTCAAATATAATAAAACTTGAAGAAGATTTAAAAATCTTATCATTGCTCACTTTAATTACCCTGACTACTGTCTACTCAACTGGTAACACAGTCAGTGCTTAAGACCTTCTGGATATACTCAGTGAGTATCTCCATATCTGTTCTGTTTTAATGTCCTTCCATCTTACTGATCTTAATCATTTTATAGAACATTGAACATGAATATAACTGAAGACAAGTCATACCTACTTTTCCTATTTATATACATTTCAGGGTTGGTGATGCTTTGGTTATGATGAAATGATATGATGCTTTGGTTTGGTGAAAATCCAGATCTAGAACTCTTGTGCTACTACATAGTACATGATTCTTGGTCTGTCAAACACTCAATTTATTTTGGTAAACATTTATATGATATTCAAAAAGTTTGATAGCATCACCAACTCAATGGACATGAATTTGAGCAAACTTTGGAAGATAGTGAAGGACAGGGAAGCCTGGAGTGTTGCAGTCCATGGGGCCGCAAAGAGTCAGATACAACTTAGTGAGTGAACATATTCAAAAAGTCACCTGACTGATGATTGGAGGGACATTTTACTCATTGTTGAAAACAAGGTAAGTAAAGTGTTGGGGAGAAGAGGATAATGTAGAAAATACTTAGTTTCTTAGGGTAATCTTACTCTGTCTTACACTTCCTGTTCATTTGTGTGGTCCTATCTACTAACTCGGGGCAGGAGGAGAAGGGGACGACAGAGGATGAGATGGTTGGATGACATCACCAACTCGATGGACATGGGTTTGAGTAAACCCCGGAAGTTGGTGATGGACAGGGAGGCCTGGTTCATGCGATTCATGAGGTCGCAAAGAATCGGACACGACTGAGCGACTGAACTGAACTGAACTGAATCTACTAATTGGGTTCTTATTTACATGTTTAGTACATGCAAAAGTTTGGGTTTGGAGGATGAAAAACATCATACAAGCAGTTATCTAGGAAAAGATTTATGTTATATATAATGAGCTTCTTATATGATAAGTGATTCATAATTTTTAAAAATTTATTTATTTTTAATTGAAGGATAATTGCTTTACAGTGTTGCATTGGTTTCTACCAAACATCAGCATGAAAATGGGTAAACATAGGTTTACCCATGTCCCCTCCCACTTGAACTTCTGTCCCACCTCCCTCCCCACCCCACCCCTCTAGGCTGTTCCCCAACCCTGGTTGCATTTCCTGAGTCATACAGAAAATTCCCATTGGCTGTTTATTTTACATATGGTAATGTATGTTTCCATGATAAGTGGTTAATAACTGTCATTGGTAATAAGTTAAATCATATATTTCCCAGCGATGCTGTAACACAGTACCACAGACTGGGGACTTAAATCAACAGAAAAGCGTTGTCTCGGAATTCTGAAGGTCAGAAGCTTGAGACAAAGATGTTACTGGGGCCACGTTCCCTTGGAAACCTCTCAGAGATGCTTCATTGGCTCCTCCTGCCTTTGGTGGTTTGGCAGGGATCCTCGGCAGCTCTGGGCCTAGAGCCGCAGCATGATATGTTCTTCCCTCGAATGCATGTGTCTTCACAGAGTGTTCTCTCCCTGTGCACCTGTCTCTCCTCTTTCTAAAAGGACATCAGTCTTACTGGATTAAGGGCCCACCCTATTCCAGTAGGACCTCATCTTATCTTGATAGCTTCTGCAAAGACTCTTTCCAAATCAGGTCCCGCTCACAGGTCCTGGAGATCAGAACACTGTATCTTTTAGGGGGATACATCCAACTGGAATCTCTGTATTTCTCTTTCTCCAGACTAGAGTGTTGGTTATGAGCACAAAAACAACCCTGGCCATCTGAACAAATGGATATTTATTGTGGGTATTTATCTCCATCTCAGAGGTTGGGAAATGACATAATAAATGGGACCCTAGAGGACTGAAGTAGGAGAAAGGACAGGAAGCAGGGGTCCTCTGAGGGATGAGCAGACAGAATTGCAGCCAAGGTCATGCTGTTAGAACAGTTTGACCTCTATCATGTATGAGGATTACTTTGACCTCAACTGTTGAATCTGCAGCCCAGGAATGAGTGATGGAGAAAATGTAGGGAACTGTGCCAAGCACAAGTTGAGGAAGAATCTACCACACTTAGCTTATGAAGTGGGAGGCTGCAGTGGGAGTGAGCAAACTGGAATTATTTTGTTGTGAAAAATATAGTCAATTGGAAAATTTTCTAAAAAGAATGATGGCAACCCTATTAGGAAGAGGGTTGGGAAATTCAGGTATTGGAGAGCCCAATAGAACAAATGTTTGCTGCCGGGAGCAAAGATCTACGGCCCCAAACTAAAATGCTCCATTTCGTAGGGATTAGAAAGATCCTGAAGTTTATAAATAAGAAAGATTAGGCTTTTTATGGGGGGAGCAATATACTAATTGTAAATTCTACCTTAAGTTTGCTTTAATTGATGTCTTTGATCACAAGTGAGGATAAACATTAGTCCTGTGTATTTCTTCACTACTTGCACTACTTACATGACCTCTGTGTTGCTGTCCTTTGAGAACTTACCATTGGAATTTTGGTGCTTTCCTATAGATTTGAATGTGTTTAACATTAGAGATGCAAGTATCAGTGTTACTCCCAATGTGTCCTTATCATTTTAGTTTGGGTTTTGCTATTTTTAATAATATAACTGTTCTTTTTGGTTTTGTGTACATTTTCATGTGATAAACTGATGTTAAGAAGTATCTCTGGTAGACTTCTTATATTAAGAAGCCTGATTTTTTTCACCCCTCCATATATCCATCTCTTTTCAAAAATTAGAGTTGATTTACAATATTAGTTTCAAGTATGTAACATAGTGACTTGATAGTTTTAAAGATTATACTCCATTTAAGGTTATTATAAAATATTAGCTATATTTGCTGACCTCTACAATGAATTCTGGTAGTTTGTTTTAAACATAATAGTTTGTACTTCTTAATGCCCTACACCTATCTGTCCCTCTCCCATTCCCTCTGCTCACTGGGAACCATTAATTTGTTCCCTGTATCTATGACTATGTTTCTGCTTTATTTTATTTTTTAGATTCCATCTGTAAGTAATAGAATATAGTATTTGTCTATCTCTGACTCACTTCACTAAGCATAATAACATCTAGGTCCATCCACATCATTGTAAATGGCAAAATTTCATTTCTGATGGCTAATATTCCATTGTATATATGCACCACATCTTCTTTATCCATTTCTCTGTCCATGGACATTTGGTTTGTTTCTGTATCTTGGCTGGTGTAAATAATGCTGCATTGAACACTGGGGTGCTTGCATCCTTTTGAATTAGTGTTTTCATCTTCTTTCTTTGTGTCGCCACATCCTTTACCATATAATTTTTCATTCTCTCCTTACTGACTCTGGGTCAGCCACGTGACTGACTCTGGGCAGCGGCACGCTGTAAAAGCGGCAGCGACAGAAGCTTGAAGCAGCAGGAAAAGTATTTATGCAAACGTCATCTCTCCTGCCGTTCACAGTTGCTCTAAGACTGTGCTAGGGCCATGCTGCAGGCAGACAACACTCCGTGAGGAGCCAAGTTGTGACGTGCTAGCCCAGGCCATCCTGGATTAGGGCAGGCAGCTGACCCCGGATATGTGAGCAAACCCTGTAGAGATCAGCAGAGCCACCTGCATACTTTTGAGTTAAGTAAGGTTCACAGTGCATGATAAGGGGGCTTTACGGTTGTTTTCTATGCAGTCTATTTTATGTAGAATAGGCAATTAATAAAGTGCCCACTTAAGAATTACCAACTATGAGTGTGTTATCTGTGCCTTGTGTTGGTGGCTGATACTAGAGGAAGGAACTGTTTTCAAAAATATGTTAAAAATCTAATGCTAATATTGGTCAAATATTAATATTCCACTGTACCACCATGCCTAACATGCACTGGGTGGGTAAATTTGTATGGGTAAAATTGAGAACAATCCAAAAAAACCCTTCCATAATGGACCAATTTAGTGAAGATCAAAGGATTCTTCATGTAGTAAATCTGTGTGATAGAGGGGATTGTTGGTTAAGGAAGAATGCAGACAGCTTTAAGGCAAAAGTTAAATGCATTTTCAGTAAGAGATGATGAACACAGTGCACGGTCTGGCACTATCCCCTCTCTGTGGAGAAAAAAGATGTAAAATGTTGTGCCAAGAGATCAGAGTCATATTTTTCTGGTAACACTGATAAGGTCATGCCCTTTCCTCCAAGGACATCAAGCCATGGTGCTCAGGGACTGTTGGGTCTGTCATCGTCTCAAGAAGAGCTTATTCCCAGCTTTCTATTGTTTCTTTATCAAATCTACAATGGCCCTTGATCTCAGGAAAATCCCGGTATTCAGTTCCAAGGTAAATAAAATGGATCAAAAGGCTATCCGAGTTTCCTCCGTGGACCACTGTGTTTGACGGACAGGGCTCGCCTTTAAGCTCTGGTGTCTGGATCACTTTACCCTCCTCAGTCCCACAGCCTGGGAAGGAAAATAGATCTGAGCAGATGATATTGAGACTCCAGCTAATCTGGGTCACCCATTAGTATTTAAATCATTGACTTTTTAAAAACTTTTATTTTTGCCTTTGTGTGTCCACTATATTTTAAATCAGATCCAGCCACAGATCTGATAAATGTTTCATTTGGTGCCAGGCTTTCTAAGGTTTGTTTTTCTGCAATCTGGACCTTCAAAGTATGGTTAAAGTCAGATTATAAGGTTATGAATAATGAGGATTTGAACATATTTAAAGAGGAAATAATCATAGTCAACACAATCTAAAATTTTTATGTAAAGAGAACTAACAAAAGAAGAACTAACCAATGAATAATTTAATGCTGATGCCTTGATTATTGTTGTAAGCGAAATTCTTCCTGAATTTGTAACTTGGTATTTTTAGATTTTGATGAAAAATGAGTTTAAAGAAGGTCATTTGATTTAACTAAATATTCTTAAGAAATAAAGAGAAATATAAATTCCATAACTAGGTAGTCAATAAATAAAGATTTGGCAGCACCTGTAGTAATACTGGCAATTAAATTTACTAAAATTATGCTGTAAGGTATTATATATATGCTTAGATTACATAAAGTTCAAAAGGATTTTATATTGATTCTAAATTTCCAAGTAATTTGATAATATTGTATTAGACTTATTTGACAGTTGGAGGAGGAATAAGTTATTATTTTATGAAGCAGATAACCCAGATGATGACCTCATAACATTAATTTATTTAATGAATACCAAGTAATAACCTAAAATGTGAATTGAGTGACTGAAATGAAAATTGGGCAACAGGGTCAATAAATTGGAAACTGTAGTCAAGAAAAATGTTATCAGATAAAAACTAGTGAAAAATAGAGTTAAATTTGACTCCATGTGACTCAGTGTTCCAGTCAGAGTTCCACTTAGGGAACAGAAGCCATTCTAGATATTTAAATCAAAAAGGAATTTCAGATAAGAAAGGAGTATATTATAACGTCTTTCAAAGAGCTAAAGTCCGCTTAGGGAAGTCAGGAGCAGTTGTGCTCGTCACCATCGCTGATGCCACCACTAGTGCCTCAGCCTCTAGAAGCTGGCGACCAGACCCTTTGATACAGATCCCACTGGCCACCAACACCAACACCAGGGTCCGACTGCTTGGCCAGCCTCCACAGCTGGAGAGGGAGATGCTCTCCCTTTCATCTGCGTCTTCCATATCTCCCCTGAGACCATCTCACTGGTGGAACATATATCATGTGGAGCTTCTTCCTGTTGGAGAGCCTGACAGATGTATGCGACAGCCTCCCAGGACCTTAAATACGGCATCTTCTTAGAAAGGGATGAAAATGGACGCTGAATCCCTATCCTACACCCTTAGTCGATTTTGAAGACTTGGAATAGCCTTCAGTAGGTTTTTTGTTTTTTTTTAATGAGATGAACAAAAATATCAGGAACCTTTCCTCAAACTATTCTAAATTCACAGATAACTTAATAAGTGTCAAAAGCCTAACGGTCAAAATGTGATACAGATCCCCAAGGATTAAAGGACTTTAGATACATAATCCAAAAATTATTTTAAAATAAAATTTTAACTTCCATACTTGTCACAGAGAGAACTATTATCACCTCAACTGTAATGTCCCTAAAGATACTGAATTCAGCTTTACTTATTCATTGTATTTCACGATAAGTACCGGCTAAAGATGACGATAATTCAAGGCTTGTTGAGCATTTACCAAGTTACAGTGTTTCATAAGCATTACTTATTTAATTTTCAAAACTATCCAGTGAGATGCTACTTCTGTTGATTCCATTTTAACCACGAGGAAACTGAGAATTAGATTTTTCTTTTTTGACCATGCCTTGTGGCCTGTGGGATCAAATTTCCCTGACTAGAGAGTGAAGCCTTGCCCTCTGCATGGGAAGCATGGAGTTTTAACTACTGGACTGCCAAGGAAGTCTCCAGAACTAGATGAATTGACTTGACCAATGTCATATAATCCATCAAATCTTCTCCTCATCTGCCTTCTCCAACATCCCCAAACTGTTCAAGTAAAAAATTTCTACACTAATTCATATTCTTTTTTTCTTACCTCCATATCAAACCCAATAGCAAACGCTGTTGACACTACTACCAAAATATGTATAAAAATAAACCTCTTTATCACCTGAATTATCACCCTAATCCAAGCCACAATTACTTTGTGAATACCACACTAGCCCCATGACTCTCTGCTCTTGCCTCTCTAGAATCCATTCTTTGTTCTGCAGTCAGAATGAACTTTTCCGCTTAAAATATTCCAATGACTTTTCACTGCTGCTATAAAAAATTGTACTGAGTGTTAAATAGGAGTTAAAGTGCTACTTTGATTATCAGGAAAATAATGAGTGATTTAAAAATTAGAAGATGAAATTTTGGTTTCCTGAAATTTTTGGTTGTTTTGAGTATCATTGCTAACAGTGTTGGATACCATGTTGGGTTTGCATAATTCAGAGGAATCCCACATAGGCAAATACATTGGAAATTTACAGAGTTCAAAAAAGTCATACTGACAACATATTATTCACACCCTCTTTTGGCTCCCCTGTCTGTTTCCATGCCGAACGTGTAGCTATACTAAGGGACTGTGATGTTGGGGAAAAACACTTAGCTAACACAAATGTAAAAGCAGATGCAGTTGGGAAAAGAACCAGAAAACACTAAGGGAGATATTACAATTTCCCGAAACATATCAAAGGAACACAGGGCAGTTATTTCTTGGTGGATGATAGAAGAAATGGAATAAATCTGTAGTTTGGAGAAGACTCGGGCTTACCTGGTGGCTCAGACGGTAATCTGCCTGCAATGCAGAAGACCCGGCTTTGATGCCTGGGTTGGGCAGATCCCCTGGAGAAGCGAATGACTATCCACTCAAGTATTCTTCCCAGGAGAATTCCATGGTCAGAGGAGCCTGGCAGGCTTCAGTCCACGGGGTCACAAAGAGCTGGACACGAATGAGCGACTAACGTATTTATGGATCCGTATATTACGTATATTACGGATATCTCGAGGAAAGGAATCTTCTCTCAGTAATGTTCTTATTAACATTCAAAGATCAGGTCTGTGTGGGAAAGTCTCACTGTACCTGGAACTAGTTTTCTTCAACAGTTTGTTATATTAAATGTAAGCATTTGGTGGTGTGGTGGACGTAATTCTAAGGCAGCACTGTGATTCCTGCCCCCTGGTGGCCACACTTGGTGTTAACTATTTTCCCCAGTGTGTGTAGGCAGGAATTTTGACTTCCCCCTACATGGCAGAATATGGGAAAGTGAAAGGTTTTTCAGATGTAATTAAAGGTCCCAAATCAGTTCAACTTCAGATAATAAAAATACATATCTTGGGTGAGCCTGTCTCTCTCAGGTAAAAGCTGTAAATGAGGGGCTGTGCCCTCCTGAAATGAGAGGCTCTTGTGGGCTTGATGGAGTAAGCATTGATGACACCATGTCACATTGATGACATCCATGTGACAAGAAGACTCTTGAGAATCCCTTGGACTGCAAGAAAATCAAACCAGTCAATCCTAAAGGAAATCAACCCTGAATATTCATTGGAAGGACTGATGCTGAAGCTGAAGCTCCAGTACTTTGGCCACCTGATGCAAAGTACTGACTCATTGGAAAACTCCCTGATTCTGGGAAAGATTGAAGGCAGGAGGACAAGCGGGTGACAGAGGATGTGTTAGTTGGATGGCATCGCTGACTGAATGGACGTAAGTTTGAGGAAACTCCAGGAGATAGTGAAGGACAGGGAAGCTTGGCGTGCTGCAGTCCATGGGGTCGCAAAGAGTTGGACACGACTGAGCATCTGAAAAACAGTACAACATGTGGCAAGTACTTGCATGAGGTCTCTAGGACTGAGGGTGGCCTCCAACCAGAAAAATGAGGTGCCCTTAGTCAATCAGCCACAAAGAAATTGTGCTCTGTTAACAACCTGAAAGCAGATTATTTCCCATTTGAGCCTCCAGATGAAAATTCAGCCTGGTTTACCTCTCCTATAAAGAAAGCTGAGAGACAAAGAATTGATGCTTTTGAACTGTGGTGTTGGAGAAGACTCTTGAGAGTCCCTTGGACTGCAAGGAGATCCAACCAGTCCATCCTAAAGGAGATCAGTTCTGGATGTTCATTGGAGGGACTGATGTTGAAGCTGAAACTCCCAATACTTTGGCCACCTGATGCAAAGAGCTGACTCATTTGAAAAGACCCTGATGCTGGGAGGGATTGGGGGCAGGAGGAGAAGGGGACAACAGAGGATGAGGTAGTTGGATGGCATCACTGACTCGATGGACATGGGTTTGGGTGAACTCCGGGAGTTGGTGATGGACAGGGAGGCCTGGCGTGCTGCAATTCACGGGGTCGCAAAGAGTCGGACACGACTGAGCGACTGAACTGAACTAACCTCTCCTTTGTATCCCTATGAGATCCTAAACAGAAGGCCCCACTAAGCTATGGCCAGGTCCATGACCCATCAAAACTGTAACATCACAAATGTTTTATTTTAAGCTACTAAGTTTTTGGCAATTCATTGTATAGCATAGAACACATGTAGCTTCAACACTAGCAACAAATAGGAGGCTTTGTTCTTGGACAATAAATTCTATCTGGTTTGTTATATTCTCTCCAGTTTGTTATCCCTAGTGCGGCTGAAGTGTTCATTTCAAAATGCAAATATCTCATCTTCTTTATTAATGACTTCCATTGTTTTCTGGAAAAAATCCTTACTATTGCCCTGCATAATCTATTCTTACCATAGTCTGTGTTCCCTTTGCTGTCTGTGCTCTGGGCATCCTGAGGGTTTTAGCTTCTCAGATGCTCTTTGTTTCCTCCTGCCACAGGGCTTTTAGACTTGCTCTTCTCTCTGGTCTTAAACTATTGCTACTCTACTGCGGTTTTAAAAGATGTTTTTGGGAAATATTTTTCTGTCACATTCCAAAGAATTCTGCTGTTTCATTTCCATTTCAGAGGCTGAAACAAACAGAAACTTAATGAACATTTGCTTTCCTGGCTGAAGAACTAGCTTATTCTACAGGAAAGCATAATGTTTGCTTCTCTATTATGCTTTTCAAGAAGGTGATGAAGCAAATAGTTCTTATGGATATAGATGAGTTGTTTTGTTAAACCCTGAAAGATAATCTGAGACCAAACTCCAGTTGCAAAGGTGTATAAACATTTCACTAAAAATGAGCTCTAGAGATCTGCTGTACAGCATTGTACCTAGTTAATAACAATGTATTATACACTTAAGAATTTGCTAAAAGGGCAGATCTTATATAAGTGTTCTTACAAAATAAAATATAGTCACAGCACTATAACATATGGAAGTCAGGGTGAAGAAAACATATGGCGATCATAAGTAAGGTTCTTATGTCCTTCAATGTCAATCTTAGTGACAAGTCTTCTGCTGGGATCCTGCATGTCTGCTAATGCAGAATATCTGGGAGGTACTGGGCAGGACTTGCCATGTCTGAGTTACAAAACATCTCATTTTGCAACATTACGACAAACGTGAGTGTCCTGCAAGGATGCTTAAGGCTCATTAGTGACTGCAGATGCTTTCACTGAGTACCAAGCATGAACACAGCCTCAGCTTACACTTTCCCACATCCCTTGTCTTTCTTTTTCTCAAGTGAAGAAAAGAGAAAGTACTAGAGGCAAAACTGTAGTACTTTTTATCATAGTTGAATTAACATGTCCGTCCTTACCCTGAGAAATAAAGAAATAATCCATCGGACATTGTTGGTTAATTTGCTAAGGATAATTTCTCTCTCCAAGGATCACCTATGGCAACAGAAAGCAAATTGAGCTAAAACTATCCCACTCATTTCCGTGGACACAGAAATTGCTTTCCTGGTTGATACACTTCACTGCATAACATCTCTGAGTGGTCTTACCTTAGTTCTGACTGAAACAAAATTTAATGTTGATTTAAAGTTATACCAAAAATCATACAATAGAAACTACAGTGTTGTATTCAGAAATCCGTTCACTAATTCATTTGTTTGAAGACAAGTGATCTTTATTCTGACTGAAACCAACTTTTATCATTTGCAAAATTCAGGACTTATTCTTTCACTGTTTGCTAGTGCTGTGAAAGCTTTAGACACTGTTGTGTCTGACTCTTTGCAACGCCATGGACTGTAGCCCGCCAGGCTCCTCTCCATGGAATTCTCCAGGCAAGAATATTCCAGGAGTGGGCAGCCACTCCAGGGGATCTTCCCAACCCAGGTCTCCTGCATTGCAGGCAGATTCTTCAACATCTGAGCCACCAAGGAAGTAGCTTTTTGCTAACCAAGTGCAAATACCGAGTGCCAAATAAGTCTCATGCATATACTCACAACCCTTACCATCCCCCACCATTCTCCTTGACAAACATAGCTGATTGATCTTGATAACCACTGATCTTCAGTTTCCCATTGAACTGAACCCTGGTTTCAGACTCCATCTCAACATATTACAGCAAGCATCTTTCAGCCAGTTTTCCTTCTCCCATTAAGTGGAAAATGAGACCAGCTTATGTATACATAAAATGTAAGCCAGTGTTTTTCAAACTGTATAGATTTCTTTATTGCAGGATTAGTCTTCAATACTTGGATGTCTAATATGCTCTTCTAAGAGAGACTAAATTACATAGCACTTCCCCACCTCACTGGATCACAGAAACCCTTTTTAATTGAATATTCATGAGTTCCTTGTAACACAGTTTGGAAAATACAGTACTGTACCACTGATAGCTTTTCTACTTGAGGCTGCTGATGGTTATGGGTGATCCAGATGGTCAGTCAACATTTTTTAAATCATTGGTTTTCTAAATAATGATATGGATTTGAATCATATGCTGTAACCCAGTGCCTAAGAGCCAGTCAGACAACAAGTTAGACTAGTGTATCACACTGTATTCACATTTCAAAGAGGATTATCTTTTGCCAACTATCTTCACTGAGCATTCATTTGGAACCAAAAATGTACTAAGCATCTACATCTCATTTAAGAAGAGTGATGATATATCTCAGCTTATGCTGAAGGTAGTCCAAGTATATGCCTGCTTTTTAAACAATCATAATCATTAGCAATACTTCATTTTACCATTAGAAGTGTCTTCTTTGGATGATAAATTTTTATTTTTTTACTTTTAATTCTCAAACCACCTGTGCTGATGTTGGTATTGATAACCCTACTTTACTAATGATTAACTAGGGCCCAGGGAAACTGAAAAACTGGCTTCGTTTAGATAGCTGGGATATAGCTGAGGCCATATTCAAACTAGATAAGTCCTAAAGCTCACACTTCTGAATGCATGTAAGTACATGAAGTCATTTAATACCTGTGAAATTATGTAAGAATCTGCATTTTGAAGATGAGAATACTGAGGAAATCATATGCTGTAATTTATAAATTTGAGGCCTATTTATTTATTGGCCCCACTGCACAGTTTGTGAGAGCTCCAGGATCTCCCTGACGAGGGATTGAACCCGTGCCCCGAGCAGCAGAAGTGGGGAGTCGTAACCATTGGATCGCCAGAGAAGTTCCAAGTCTATTGTATTTAGAACCTTGCTTATGCTAGTATCTTTTGTGTGGCAGTCCTTGCCTTAGATGTCAGCCCCACAAAATAAGGCAGGCCAACAAGTATGGTTGGCGGGTATGGTTACGGAAAGACATCAAGTGGGGTCTCATACCAGCCCTGCGTTAATTGGCTGAGAGCTACTAGATCAGGTTCAGGAGCAGGCTACTTTCCAAAATATTTACCAATTTAGAAAAGCAATATGCTTTTCTAAGCATAAAAATTCAGGGAAGTCCAAGTTATTAAAATCAGACCTCCTGAGCATTATAAGAAGGAACTCAGGTGAGCAAATACTTAAGAGCACGCATAAGATATAATCGTGACTCAAGTTACAAGGTCATTTTCATTAGAACAATACTGAGAACAGTCTTATTTTCTAAAAACTGGAGTCTCCCCTGGTAGAATAATCTGTTTGATTTATGAAAATGTATTAGAGTCATCCATTTTTTTGAGTTTTTAATGGTCCATTTAAGTTATGCCATATGTACTTCAAAATAAAAACACTGATTTATACTATCATGGGGGTCCCACTTCCAGAAAATTCCATATAAAATTAACTGTTTTTACTTTTAACAACATTCTTTTAAGTGTTGATCCCATTTTACCTTATAGTGTAGATCAGAGTTTCCCAGTCTCACACTGTTGATATTCTGGATGGGATAATTCTTTGTCTTGTGGATTATAGCATACTTATCAGCGACCCTTGTCTCAACACCCTACATGCCAAGAGCACCTTCTCCACAGTTACGGCAATGAAAATGTCTCCAGATATTGTCAAATGCCCCAGGTGAGAAGCCCTTGTCTAGATGATGCTTTTTTAAACCAGAAAACTAAGTAGAAAAAAAGTGAATATTAAATGTAAAATTCTTATGATAACATTTAATTCCAATCCAGATTTCTCTAGAAGTTGGAGTCAAATAAATTTAAAAACTTGAGGGAGGGGCTAATTCTTGTGTACGTTAAGAGCAACGACTTAGGAATGAATCCAAACTGAGGAAGGGATGATGGGAAAAGTAGGGTGTGTTAGCTCAGGCTTCCAGAATCGGCACAAAATCATCAGATTTCCCATGCAGGTCTTCCCTTCCTGGCAGTGACTAGGGCTCTTAAACAAATGCCTGAAATCACCAAGGAAAGTTTATAACTTCCTAGTCTACTAGTCTGCAGATGGTGATTGCAGCCATGAAATTAAAAGACGCTTACTCCTTGGAAGGAAAGTTACGACCAACCTAGATAGCATATTAAAAAGCAGAGAAAAAAAAAATAAAAAGCAGAGACATTACTTTGTCAACAAAGGTCCATCTGGTCAAGGCTATGGTTTTTCCAGTGGTCATGTATGGATGTGAGAGTTGGACTGTGAAGAAAGCTGAACGCCGAAATCTTGATGCTTTTGAACTGTGGTGTTGGAGAAGACTCTTGAGAGTCCCTTGGACTGCAAGGAGATCCAACCAGTCCATCCTAAAGCAGATCAGTCCTGGGTGTTTATTGGAAGGACTGATGCTGAAGCTGAAACTCCAATACTTTGGCCACCTCATGCGAAGAGTTGACTCATTGGAAAAGACTCTGATGCTGGGAGGGATTGGGGGCAGGAGGAGAAGGGGACAACAGAGGATGAGATGGTTGGATGGCATCACCGACTCAATGGGCATGAGTTTGAGTAAACTCCAGGAGTTGGTGATGGACAGGGAGGCCTGGCGTGCTGTGATTCATGGGGTCACAAAGAGTCGGACACGACTGAGCAACTGAACTGAACTGAACAGAGGTTACTAGTCTAGATATCTGATCTCTTCCAACACGAAAAAAAAAGCTTCTGTAAGTGGCTCAGATTTGATGGAGAGCATTCTGTAAGTTAGGGGTAAAGCCCAGAAATTAAAAATATAGCCCCTGGAACTTCCCTGGTGATCCAGTGGTTAAGAATCCACCCTCCAAAGCAGGGGATGTGGGTTGGATCCCCGGGTTAAGGAACTAAGATCCCACATGCTTCAGGGCTACTAAGACTGCATGTCACAACTAGGGAAGCCCATGTGCCAATGAAGAGTCTGTGGATTCAGTTGGGATCATTCCTAAATCTGGATTACCCTTCGTCTGCTTTGGCATTGCTCTACTTTTCACCTCTCCCTTCCATGCCACAGGCATGATGTGAACTCCTTTCTGAGCCCCTGATTCTAAACTCTCTTCTGTCCTCAGTTGTGTCCAACTCTGTGTGACCCCATGGACTGTAGCCCACCGGGCTCCTCTGTCCATAGAATTTTCCAGGCAGGAATACTGGAGTTGTTGCCACTTCCTCCTCCAGGGGATCTTCCCAACCGAGGGATCGAACCCGAGTCTCTTGTGTCTCCTGCACTGGTAGGTGGATTCTTTACCACGAATGCCACTTGGGGAGCCCCAGTAGGTCAAGCAGGGGAGGGGCCATGGCCTAGGAGGCATAGTGGGGACCTCAGTTATTTTTAGGTTTCTTTTTCTTCCTTTCTTTGTGATGACAAAGTCAAAACATTTCAAGGGCCAGAACTCTAGGGAAGAGATGATTAAAGGTCTTTTTCCTATCATTTCATTCTAAATTAGCCCAGTTCAGAAGGTAGACTTGCATGTCCTGCCTTTAGATTTCTTTCTATGTTCAAAGACTGAATAACATTTATGCTTTAACTCCCACTTCCACCCTTAATAGAGTCTCAGGTAAGAAATGATCTAGTCCCTTTGTAATTAGAAGAGTTGAAATTTTACCTGTTACTGGATTTCACATTTTTAATAAAAATAAAGTCGACAGTAGAACTGTACACAGTAGTCACAGGCCTGTGGAAATTCTCACTTTAGAGATACAGAGCATGTTGGCACTCAGTTGTGTCCAACTCTTTGCAACCCCATGGACTGTAGCCCATGAGGCTCCTCTGTTCATGGAATTTCCCAGGCAAGAATACTGGAGTGGGTTGGGGATCTCTCCAATCCAGGGATTGAGCCTGTGTCTCCAGCACTGCAGGAGGATTGTTTACCTGCTGAGCTATTGGGGAAGCCCAATAGAGATAAGACACACTTGAATTTTAGATTTAGAAAATTATAGAAAAGCAGTCAATTTTCCTATTGCTTTTCCTGATTCTTTGGGTGGGACAATCCACAGAAATGAAAATGAAAGTTGCTCAGTTGTGTCTGACTCACTGTGAACCTATGGACTGTAGCCTGCCAAGCTCCTCTGTCCACAGAATTCTCCAGGCCAGAATACTGCAGTGGATAGCCATTCCCTTCTCCAGGGGATCTGCTCAACCTATGGATCGAACCCAGGTTTCCTGGATTCTTTACCATCTGAGGCACCAAATGGGAGCATTCCATTTCTTGAAAACTTAAAGGTGAAACTATGAACCGAATTTCCAAATGTCATAATCAAAAATCACCTCCTATTAGGGACCAATCAAAAAAAAATTATTATTTTTTAAAACGAGTTTGAGAGTGTTAATGGTCATGAGAAACTTATGGGCAGTGTTTTGCAGAATCACTTTATTATTATTTTTTTATCCTAAATTGTTTATTGAATTCCATTTTTTTCTTATAAATCACATTAGGAATGGTGGTTACATGTATTTAAAATTTCCATTACTGTATGTATTAAGTATATATAGTATGCATGTATTTTTAAAAATTAATTTATTTTAATTGGAGGCTAATTACTTTACAATACTGGATATTCCTATCACTCACTGTTGAGAAGCTAGTAAAAAATAATTTGTATGTTTATTTTATGAGCTCTACACAGTGAAATTATTAAAAAACTTGGTAGAATTCTCTCTGTAAACTAGTAAGCAGAAGACTTCAGAGGTTAATTTCATACATTTGTTTTGAAAAGTCAGACACAGCTTTAAACATTCATTTTATTTGTAGCAACTGTGGGCAGAAATCATAGAATGGTAAAACTGCATTTTATTTTAAGCTCATAAATTGCTTCTAAGAAATTGGTTGATGAAATTGTAGGCCTGTTAATAGAGAATATAGGTTGTGAAAATGTATGTTAATTTGAGATATAGAAAGTTAAAAAAATAATATTCTCAAGGTTATATGCAAACAGGTTCTGAAAATGGAAGGTTGCTGTAAGCACGATCTGATAATAACAATTAGAGTTTTGAACGTGAGAAATTCAGAAAATAGATTATCCACTGGAAAAACCAATATGTATAAAACAAATTTGTATTTTCCTATGTTTATTCTCAGTGTAGGAGGAGTAAACTATAAGGTTAGCCCCTTAAATAGGCCCAATTACTTTGCTACAGAGCATTTAACTTCTCTGCTCAACTTCTCTGCTCAACTTCTCTGCTCTTGTTTTTAATTTTAAAAATTGGAAATACCTGCTTCACAGGCAAAGTGCCTGGTAAAATGCAAGAATTTTCAAAGAATGCAACTCCTCTATAGCATTCAAACTTAATCTTGATATGCTCATTTGAAGCAGGTACAATGCCAATAAATTGTGGCAATAACATTCTGAAATTCAAAACTTGCTTCTGCTTTCATAGCAAAGATTTGTCCTGAGACAGCAGTCAATCCAAATGCAAGCTTGCTTCACCCAGAAAGTGTCTGCAGATTCTTGAGTTTCATTATAATAACCTGAAAATAAGATCGTTGGAAATGTATTAGTGAATAATCATCAACTGAAATTGATTAGCTAGTATAAAATCATCCCTACATATAAATCTTTCTAAGGAACAATCACCTTTAGCTTGAAAAATACACATGTTTATCCTTTCAGGAAAAGACAATGAAATATTTAAGGTATTCCATTTGTTAGACAAATGATCTTTCAAGTTCCTAATAAGCCTGCTTTAGGTTTTCTAAAAAATATGGTTGATATATAGCTGATATTTTACCATCTTTAGTGATCTTTCCTGCAACAGAAACCAAAATCTTTTTCCACCTGGGGTCGAGCAGGAAGCTAAGGAAAAAATACGCAGAGTTAGCATTTCTCCATTTTAAGGATGAACAAAGAAACATGACAAAGTCATAGTTGCCTTTCGCAGTCAGCTGAGAACAGCTTTGCAGAGGCAACTGGCAAGAGAGTCCTCCATCTTAAAAGGAAAGAATCACTGCCAAGTTCAACCACGTCAATGTCCTTGTGTTTAAGTTTTAGTTCCTTTTTGAGGGAGCATAAGTGTTGGGAATTTATATTATTTTCCTCTTATCCAAAAGCTTGCTCTTAAAATAGTCCTTCAGATCTTGTAGAAGGAACTTTGCTTGACAAAGATATTTTCATAAACTCCTGAGCTAGATGGTACCTCCCAATTCTGCGACAGTCAAATGAGTCTCATGAGTCTGTGTGCTACAGACCCATTCAGTCTATAGCTCACCGGTGGGCCACAGAATGATCCAGAAAAGCAAATACTTCAAGCAGTTCTTAAGAGTGAATGACTTTTATGTTTATGTATTTAACATAACATAACTTTTATGTTATGATGTATTGAAGGATGGGAGAACTTAAAGGGTTATCGAAATTTGGTAAAAAAAAAACTAGTTTGTTATGGGCCCTAACTCAGGATTTTAGCAAGAAATCCAGCTGCCACATGTTCTTGGGTAATAGTGCAAATCTCCTACATCACATATGTAGATAGTTGGAATAGTACAATTTTTTATGAAGAAAAGTGTGTGGTCAGGACATCAAGGATATTGTCTTGAACCGGTCTTGGCTTTTCCATTTGCACCCTTTCTTTAGGGTTATTTTTAGCTTTTCATTAGCAATTTACTTTCAGTTAATACTACAAAGTGAAGCAACACATATGAACAATATTTTCACATTATATTTTTTCCTAAAACTAGATTTCAAGGATTATATAAACTGTGGGTCAAATAGACTCATCATATTCCTTTTGCTAAAGATGTGTTTATAACTCCTCTACAATTTATTTGGTCTGTACATGTTTGTGCACACGTTAGCTTCAGTGCCTTTCTCCTTTGAGTTCTTTTTTCGCTTTTTTCCAAATAGCTATGTTTTTAAAATTAATGCTTGTGTATTTTGCACACAAATGCATACGTAACCTATTTAGTTCATATCTGTTGGAATGTTTCAAAGCATAGTCAGGATAGAAGGCTTTCACGTTCTTTCTCAACAAATAAGTTCTTTGTTTGTATTTTATAAAAATGAAGATAAATACAACCCACCTTACTGCCAAAGGGTATGTTATATAACATACTTTCATTGTGGGCACTTTCGTTACCTAGAAATACAAACTCTGTTACTCTTTACTCATTCACAAATTTAATAATTTCTTTATTCAGCATTTAAAAAATATATATGCAAAGAGTAGGATATGGGTAAAGATAAAAAACACTAAAGAGATAAAATGTGCATATTGAAAAGGCATCCTTGGCAATTATGTATTAATTTGTATTAATATTTAATGTATTAATTTCTCATACCCACATACTGAGGAGATGATGAGCCCAGAAACTATCCAACACCATGAATAACAACCTCCACTTGATTTTGCCTTCTTTTCTTCCCCATTTACCAGGATCAGGTAATTACAAAGCACATTTTTAAACAAGTTTGCTCCTACCACTGCACTGTGGCCCATGGCACTTCCTGCTTCTATCACAAGTTTCTGACTTTCCATCCAGCCACACACTTTGTTCTATTGCTTCTGCAGTTCCCACAGTTTGCCTTGCTTCAGGCTGGGGGCAGAGCTCACAGCTCTTTAGACAACTCCCAGCTGGCCTGCAGCTCCTCTCTGCCCTCCCCACTTTCTGCACACATTTCTCTCTCATCACACTAAACTGAACCCTTCCAACTATCAAGTTTTATTCTAAGTTCATTTGCTCTATCAATGTTTCCCACTTACCAAGTTAATGCCATTTACATCAATCATCATCAGTCATTATAGCAATTCCCCATGACAGAATTCTTATCTATATTCTACATATGAGGGAACTGAGGCATAAAGAGTTTAAGTGACTTGTCAAAGGTCACAGCTAGTTAAGTTTGAACAGCCAAGTCAGAGTTCAAAGTGCATGCTCCTTTTACCATATCACATTGCCTCTGGCATTGCAATTCTAGAATCACCTCACATTTATTTTGGATATCAAATTGTTTTACATATAAATATAAAATCTCTGTGAGTTTTTACACTGACCAGCCTAATCACATTAGGTTTACATTGATATAAAAGTTGGTTTATTCTGGGCTTTGTTTTAGTCCTAAATTCTTCAATAAACACCACTTACCATTTGGATGGTGCACAATGGTGAGCTTATCTACAAGACAAAAAAGAAAAGCACATTCTACTGAGTTTTGCTCCATATTTATCTTAGGGTCCTTTCTTCTTATCCTTTGACTACTTCTTGTCTTCAGATGACTATGAAGTTTCACAGTCTGATTTAAAAAAACACCTCCGGCCACTAAGTGTGTAACTATGTCTTTTATTACTTTTATCACTAAGTGTGAAACTATGTCTTTTTCTCCTTCCGATGTTTGTCCCACATTATCACAATTTTAGATATATTTGACGCTTAATAATAGCTTCCTACTCAGCCTTGATATTCTTTCAGCCTGAGCTATTCAAGTATTTTAAAAAAATAACCTCATTCAGAAATAATTACATACAGTACAATTCATACACATTGTATGACATTCTTTAGCATTTCTTACATTGCAATTTTCCTGTCTATGAATTCTCTGATTTCAATTATCTGAAAATGTCTCAGTTTCAACAAATTTTTGAAGGTTATTTTTCTTGGATATACAATTCTAAGTGGTCATTTGTTTTTATTTTAGCACTTTCAAAGATATTATTGCACTGTCTTTAGTCCTCCATGTTTCTGACAAGAAATTAGTGAATATGGAATACATTTATGCTTTTCTCTTGATATATGTCTTTTTCTCTGGATGCTATCAAGAATTTACCTTGACTGAAGTAGCTTGACCACAAGTGCTCAAATATAGTTCAGCTTAACAGGCTAACTGGAGTTTTTTTTAATGTTCTTGGAACAGTATGGAGGTAGTTTACATTGAATTTGGAAAATATCTGACCATTATTTATTTTAAAATGTTTTGCCCAAAATCACTAGTTTTTCCTCTGGGACTCTGACTACGTGCATGCTAGACTGTGTTATGTCCTACATGTCTCGAGGCTCCACTCATTTTTAAGTTTTTTTATCTCCTTTTTTATCATATCGGATAACTTCTATTGATCTGTCTTTAGGTTGATTAACTCTTACTTTTGCTACATCCAATCTGCTGATAAGTTCTTCTGATAAATTTTTCATTTCTTTTATTGTAATTTTAATTTCTATAAATTTCCATCTGGTTCTTCTATATAGTTTCAATTATCCTGTTGAAATTTCATATTTATTCACTCTTTAAAACCATATTTTTCATTAATTTTGTTAAGGTCAACAAAAGGACTACCTCATGTTCAGTTTTTATTGATGCTTTCTTATTTCTTTTCTGTGAATTGCATTTTCTTTTTATTTGTACCTCATTTAAAAAAAAAAAAACCCTGAATACTGGATTTTAAAGATAATCTGTAGCATATTTTGGATTCTATATTCATATTCATATTCTATATTCCTTTGATGAATATAGGTTCTTGTCTTACCAGGCAGTTTGATTACTGTCATGAACCTGTGGTAGGCTTGGTTTTCTGCTTTTTTTCAGTGTCGACCTATACAAAGCTCAATATATTTGCTAAGACTCTCAGTAGAACTTCCCTGATGACTCAGCGGTAAAAAAAAAAAATCTGCCTACAATGCAGGAGATGTGGGTTCGATTCCTGGGTTGGGAAGAGCCCCTAGAGAAGGAAGTGGCAACTCACTCCAGTATTCTTGGCTAGGAAATGGCGGTGGCAAAAGAGTCAGACACGACTTAGCCACTAAACAACAACAGTAAGACCAAGCCTATAAGTTCCATTTTCCACCGGGCTCTTGTAGGGGTTTGGTTCTAGGCTTTGCTGGGGTAAGTCTAGAGTAGGTCTTGCTCTAAGTCATGGTCCTTACTCTTGACATCTCTGGGGTGTCACAGCAGGATGCCAGGCATTTTAACAAAGTGTTAGGAGACCTTTCCTCTCTGGCAGGGCAGGACTCAAACAGACATTCCCAGTTTGGCTTTGCCCTGGCTTTGGCCAACCTCCAGCGTGTCTGTTCTGCCTTCACAGCCCTAAAAGCTGCTATTTTACATGCTTCCAGGGGTCTTGTCTGCACACGTTCAGTACAGCTCTTCTCTTGGCCAGACTTGTGGAGTCCCTCCCTCCCCCTGAGGCTACCTCTCTTCACGGCCACCTCCCCTTCAGTGACCCACCACACACATTCCACAGCTCTGGCTGCCCTGAACTCTGACCTTTGCCACCTCAGTTTGACCTCTTTGCACAGACTGTAGTCAGAAAATCATCTTGTGGGTGATGGTGAGAGACATCTTACATATTTTGTTTTTCTCTAGGATTACAGTCTCAGTCTGCCTATCATTTACTCCCTGAAATCAGTTGCTTCATATTTTTTTTTGCCTGTTATTTGTATCCTTACAGTGGGAGGGTTTGTCTGGTACTGCTTATTCCATTTTAGCTGAAAGAAGAACTAGTTGATTCCTAATTAAGACACCAACGATTAAGAGTGTTAACTTTGGATTCCAATAGACATGGGCTATAATCTCTAATCTGTGTGTTTAGAGGCTTCTTAGTTTCTCAGATTCTCAGTTTCCTTATTATAAATTGGGACTAATGCCTATCTCAAAGGGTTATTAATAGGATAATTTTGTGCATAGTAGATAAGACAATAAATATTAGCTACTACTACTATTTAATGTTCCTTAGTGAAATTATTTATATATTTTATAATTTTATACATTTAAAAAATTTTACTCTTATTCCACATTAGAATGTAGGTTTGTAGAACTCAGTTATTTGTAAATTAGTTTTGTGTTTAGGACCTTAATTATTTTAGAAAGTATATTTATGTTTTAGAAAACATTTCTAAGAGAGCTTAAAGAGTTCTCTATGAAGAAGTAGATAACAATCCAATAATATAAAAAGAAAATGAATTTTAACATAATGAATTTCACCATGAAGTACTATCTAAAAGTTATGCAGTATTATTGAAAATAGAAGAGATGGAGGCTTTCAAACTTTACTAGTAGTTGTCAGTTTTTAATTATCTATGCAGGAGTAGGGTCTTGGGAATAGGGTGGTCAGAGAATGACAACATAATTTATTTTCAATTTTGGAATGTGTTGTTTATCTTTGGAGAAGATTTACCATCTTAATAATGTTTGGTTTGTGTTAACATTAAAATGAGTGTTTTTTCCCCCTGGGAGCAACTGCTAATTATTAGCAAGAGGAATCTGTGTTAAGAAGAAGCATGCTAGCTTCAGGGGAAGGCAACATGAGATTTATAATTTAAAATGATCCACATGTGGACAACTGTGAGAATTGACTATATTGAGAATATTCTACCTTATTAAAAAAAAGTGTGACTCTTTAGCAATTTAATACCCTGTATTGAGACTTATATACACACACACAAAACTAAAGCAGAATTATCTTATTTTCAAGTTATATGGAAATCAAAGGAAAGGAAGTAACTAGCATTTACATTATGGGCCAGAGAAGGTGAAAAGTATTTTATGTATTAACTTGTACAACTACTTCCAGGTATATATATAATTATTCTTGTTTTGCAGATAAGGACCCTAAGTACCAAGGAGTAAGACATTCTCCAATTTAAGCAGCTAGGGAGTGACTGGATATAAATTTGAACTCAGGCCTGTTTTACTTCACCATTCTTGCTTTTTCCACTTCATCACTCTATTATTTTTGAAGAGCAGGCAAATATTACTTACTGTAGACATTTTCTTCTTCTGGCCTTTTCCCAACAATGCAATCTCGTAGTTGGCGTAGTTTTTCCTTAATGAGGAGACAACCAGGAAAGAGAAGTCAAGGTTCACGAGTTTGTTATGAATTGAGATGGAAACTTTAACTACTATGACCAGGAAAACCACTACAACTTAGTGCTAGTGTGGTATTTACAGTGTTCCAGCCCCCATTCTTGCTACTTCACACGTATTGTTTTACTTAATCCTCGCAACTTCACGACGAGGAGAAAAAACATCCACCGATATGGAAACTGAGTTACAGAAGATTAAGTAACTTTCCTAAATCACACGGAAGTTGACAGTCAGGGTGGGAACCCAGAGGCCAGTTCTTTTGGGAGCTTCTTTCAAATGGCAACCCACTCCAGTATCCTTGCCTGGAGAATCCATGGACGGAGGAGCCTGGTAGGCTACAGTCCACGGGGTCGCAAAGAGTCGGACACGACTGAATGACTTCACTTTCACTTTCTCAAACAAACACCTGAGGCATCTACATTGGTTATCGGTGCCTCAAAGCTGGAGGCCAACATAACAATGGTTTGCTTCTCCCTGAGTCCATCTCTAGCCTCTGCAGGGTACATGCTTTCTTGCAGTTCCTTCTAAGAACCAGGGACGCAGGAGCAAATGATACTGGATTTCCACTTTTAACTCATTTGTGATCTTTCTTTGCTTTCCAAAAGTTCTACACTGAACATCTATTACCTTTTAACTAAAAGGTAAAACAAGCTAACGCTCAATACATCTGCTTTTATTTATTTTTTAAAAAATATGGAATGCTTTGTGAATTTGCATGTCATCTTGCACAGGGGCCGTGCTAATCTTCTCTGTATTGTTCTAATTTTAGTGTATGTGCCACCAAAGGGAGCACCAATAAATGTGCTTTTAAAAGAGAATTTAAGAGTAGCACTTTTCTTAAGGGCTGCCCTGCAAACCTAGAAGCTACTTTTCCTAAAATAGAGTGTGTTCATTGCCTTAAAGATCCTCTCCTATGAGTGGAGCAAACATTCTTCTTTAGGGACTCAGTGATTGTGAGCAGGAGAGAGGGGAGCTAAAGGCAAGGTTTTTTTTCAATCATCTCACATGCAACTGCAGGGATTCTACCTGGTTCTTCATTATTCTAGAAACTCTTTTACTACTAACTCTATGTTTGTGCCATTTTCCCTCTTATTTTCCTGGGATAAAACTTCTCTGTCAATAAGAACATAATTTCACAGCCACCTCTGATAGATTCATCTTCAGGATTAAAATGAATATTTTTTGTAAACTACAAGAATAAGATTGAAAAGTGTATGGGCAGTGCATATTGGGAAAACAGGGAGAACATTCATTTTCTGATGTTCTGACTTTTGTCCACAATGGCTCAGTGGGCAAAGAATCTGCCTGCAATTCAGGAGATGAGGGTTTGATCCCTGGGTCTAGAAGATCCCCTGGGGGACAAAATGGCAACCCACCCCAGTATTCTTGCCTGGAGAATTTCACAGACAGAGGAGCCTGGTGGGCTACAGTCCACAGGGCTACAAAGAGTCATACATGACTGAGTGACTAAGCAGATAGGACTTCTGTTCAGGCCCTTAAGTCAAGGACTGATTGAAAAACCACAGGGGAAAATCTCTCTCATGTTCATCTTGGCAATGATATTTTGGATATGACTGTAAAAGTACAAGCAACAAAAGCAAAAATAAACAACGTGGACTGCATCAGACTAAAAAACTTTCGCATACCAAAAGGGCCAACCAACAAAACGAAAAGTCACCCTGTGGGTTGAGGGAAAATATTTGCAAATCATATATATGACAAGAAGTTAATATTTGTAATATATAAAGAACTCACACAACTTAATGACAAATGTCCCAAATAATCTGATTAAAAAATGGTCAGAAGACCTGAACAGACATTTCTCAAAGAAGACATAAAAATGGCCAACAGATAAATGAAAAAGTTCTCAACATCACTAATCATCAGGGAAATGCAAATCAAAACCACAATAGGATCTTACCTCGGAACTGTTAGAATGCTTATCATCAAAGGACAAGAGGTAAGAGATAAGGTTATGGAGAAAAAAGAAGCCTTGTGCAGAGTTGGTGGAAATGTAAATCGGTGCAGCCATTATGGAAATCGGTATGGAGCTTCCTCAAAACATTAAAAATAGTACCACTGTATGATTCAGCATTCCTACTTCTGGGTATTTATCCAAAGGAAATGAAATCATGATCTCAATCAAATAGCCGCACTTCCATGTTCATTGTACTGGCCAAGATATGGAAACCACCTAAGTTTCTAGGAATGGATAAAGAACATGTGACATATATGTCTGTATATATATATATACACACATGATGTAATACTATTCACCCATGAGAAAGAAGGAAATCCTACCTTTTTTGGCAACATGGGTAGACTCTGAGGGCATTATGCCAAGTGAAATAAGTCAGATAGGCAAAGACAAATACTGTGTGATCATACTTATATGTGAACTCTTAAAAAAGCCAATTCATAGAAACAGAATTGAATGGTGGTTATCGGGGACTGAGGAGTGGAAGAAATTCAGAGATGCTGATGTTGGTCAAAGGGTACAAACTTCCATTTACAAGATGAAAAAGTTCTGGGAATCCAATGTACAGCAAGATGACTATTTAACAGTACTGTATTACATATGTATTATATATAGCAACTTGAAAGTTGCTAAGAGAGTTAATATTGTATGTTCTTGTCACACAAAAATGTTAATTTTTTGACATGATGGAGGTGTTAGCTGATGTTATGGTGGTCATCATTTTGCAGTATATAAAATCAATCCACTGTACACTTTACATTTAGACAATGTTCTAGTCAATTATATCAGGAAGGCTGGGAAGGAAAGGGAAAAGAACTGAATAAATCCTTGTACTCAGTCAGAGTCAGAAACTTTGGCTCTTATGGAAAGTAGTTTTAGGCTTTGTTCTTTCATCTACAGGTTGCTTTTTGGTTTTGTTTTGCATGAGTGCTTACTGCATTCATTATTCCATTGTTCCTATATATTAGATAAGCCACGTCAGTCTTGAAGTAATTGAGTATTGTTTTTAGTCCCCAAGTCATGTCTAACTCTTTGCAACTCCCTGGACTGTAGCACATTAGGCTCCTCTATCCATGGGATTTCCCAGGCGAGAATACTTTCCCAGGCAAGGAGTGGGTTGCCATTTCCTTCTCCAGGGGATCCTTCTGACCCAAGGATTGAACCCAGTTCTCTTGCATTGGCAGGAGGATTCTTTACCACTGAGTCACCTTGTAAGCCCCTTAGACCGCCTTTAATTCTTTCTAAAATGATACTGAAAATAAATATACAAAAAAGATCTTAATGACTCAGACAACCGTGATGGTGTGATCACTTACCTAGAGCCAGATATCCTGGAATGTGAAGTCAAATGGGCCTTAGAAAGCATCACTACAAACAAAGCTAGTGGAGGTGATAGAATCCTTGCTGAGCTATTTCAAATCCTAAAAGAACTGTGAAAGTGCTACACTCAATATGCCAGCAAATCTGGAAAACTCAGCAGTGGCCACAGGACTGGAAAAGGTCAGTTTTCATTCTAATCCCAAAGAAGGGCAATGCCAAAGAATATTCAAACTACTGCACAATTGCACTCATTTCACATGCTGGTAAGGGCATGCTCAAAATCCTTCAAGCTACGCTTCAACAGTACATGAACCAGGAACTTCCAGATGTACAGGCTGGATTTAGAAAGGGCAGAGGAACCAGAGATCAAATTGCCAACATCCACTGGATCATAGAAAAATTAAGAGAATTCCAGGAAAACATCTACTTCTGCTAAAGCCTTGACTGTGTGAATAACAAAGAACTGTGGAAAATTCTTAAAAAGATGGGAATACCAGACCACCTTACCTACCACCTGAGAAATCTGTATGCAGGTCAAGAAGCAACAGTTAAAACCAAACATGGTAAAACAGATTGATTCAAAATTGGGAAAGGAGTGCATCAAGGCAGTATACTGTCACCCTGTTTATATGACTTGTATGTAGAGGACATCATGTGAAATGCCAGGCTGGATGAAGCCCAAGCTGGAATCAAGATTGCCAGGAGAAATATCAGTAATCTTAGATATGCAGATGACACCACCCTTATGGCAGAAAGTGAAGAAGAACTAAAGAGCCTCTTGGTGAAGGTGAAAGAGGAGAGTGAAAAAGCTGGTTTAAGACTGAACATTCAAAAAACTAAGATCACGGCATCTGGTCCCATCACTTCATGGCATATAGATAGGGAAACAACGGAAACAGTGAAAGCTTTATTTTCTTTGGCTCCAAAATCACTGCAGATGGTGATGGCTGCCATGAAATTAAAAAACACTTGATCCTTGGAAGAAAAGCTGTGACAAACCTAGATAGTGTATTAATAAGCAGATTAACTTTGCAGACAAAGGCCCAAATAGTCAAAGCTATGTTTTTTCTAGTAGTCATATATGGATGTGAGAGCTGGACCTTAAAAAAGGCTGAGCACCAAAGAATTGATGCTTTTGGACTGTGGTGCTGGAGAAGACTCTTGAGAGTCCCTTGGACTGCAAGGAAGTCAAAGCAGTCAAACCTAAAGGAAATCAACCCTGAATATTAATTGGAAGGACTGATGCTGAAGCTGAAGTGCCAATAAATACTTTGGCCACCTGACGTAAAGAGTCGACTCACTGGACAAGACCCTGATGCTGGGAAAGATAGAAGGCAGGAGGAGAAGGGGACGACAGAGGATGAGATGGTTGGATGGCATCACTGACTCAATGGACATGAGTTTGAGCAAGCTCTTGGAGATGGTGAAGGACAGGGAAGCCTGGCGTGCTGCAGTCCATGGGTCGCAAAGAGTTGGACACGACTGAGCGACTGAACAACAACAACTGAATATAAATCCACAAATAGAAACAACCAAGGGTTTGATAAAGCAACTAGTGAAATCATTAACAAGAAGGTATTTACATTGGATCACTTTAAATTGTAAACTTTATTACAGAAAGGTCTGAGGAGGCTAAAGTACAATTGACTTATCTCAATGAAACGTATATAAACTTATTTTCTAGCATTATCAGGAAAGTGGTCTGCAGTTCAGTACTTGGGCACACTTTACCCACTTCAGGATAAGAGGGATGCTTGCTGGTGATGGCGACAGGGTGGACTGAGGAGCAATGCTGTAGTTCTGACCATGAACGACCATCATCACAGAGCTCCACAATTAGCATTCTTAACATTTGTTTGGCAAAACAACTGCCCTTGCTTCACACTGCAAAAGCTTGACCAGGTCCAGCCACCAAACCGCAACAAGAGCTATCCTGCGAGACAGGCGACTTCTAACAAGGTGTGTGACCACACATGTATCGGGGAAGTCCCCTTACCTAAACAATCTCCTGTCTATATGCCATATTGCTTGAATCACTATTCTGATTCATTTCTCTGTTGTTTAAAAAATGTCTTCTTAAGTGCTATTTTAAAGGAAAAAATGATCCTTTGGGAAAGGTAGCATATTAGGCTATTAATGATTATTGATACTTGGGCTTAACGGAGCTAATGAGATGGCTGCCTGAGAACTGGCTGCTGAGCTACTGGGGGCTTTATATGAGGAGAAGAAAAAAACTGGTGAAATATTTTGTGAGTGCTATGGCCTGTTGGATAGATAGAATACAGTCTTGAATCCCCTCACTGAGGACTGTCATGGACTGTATATTATATCACATGCATAGTATATTTTGTTTTCATTCTCCTCTTGGAACCACTTACTCCAATCCTTTTTCAGGATGCAAATTATTTTTATAGAAGACAGGCTTATCTGAGTTTAATACTCTTGGCATAATTTCCCTGTAAATCCTGACTGATCTATATGCAAATCATGATATATATTTGTATATGTATATATTTATACATATGCAAATTCTGATATATATATTTATTTCTCCAAAGGTAAAGGGGAATATAAAACATTAAATTTGTTCAGGACTACTGTCTGACTATTGGCTTCCCTGATGGCTCAGATGGTAAAGTGTTTGCCTGCAGTGCGGGAGACCCGGGTTTGATCCCTGGGTTGGGAAGATCCCTTGAAGAAGGAAATGGCAACCCACTTCAGTACTCTTGCCTGGAAAATTCCATGGACTGAAGAGCCTGGTAGGCTATACAGTCCATGGGGTCGCAAAGAGTTGGACACGACTGAGTGACTTCACTGTTGTCTAATATGATTTTAATCATTTTCTTGTTCCCTTTAAGTCTGGTCTAAATAATAAATTCTTCAGAATTCTAAGCACGTTAGTGTAAAGACGCTTCACCTTAATTTCAGCAATGAGATTCATAAAACATTCACTCTACTAAGGGCAGCCTTATACGTTGATTAGATATTAGCTATGATACGCTCAGTCTTAGCACTGAGTTCATCAGTGGTTTGTAAACATGAAACCTGGATATTATTAAATTTTTAATCGGTAATTGAAAGCCTCTTTTTTGTGGTTAGTTAAAAATGAAAGAAAGAACAGGTACCTGTATTTTTTGTTAAGACTAAATATTTACAAAGAGGCTAGGACTCTGCAAGGGAGGGAGCATGCCGCAGTAGAGTGGAATCTGTATTACCTGCTGAATTAGCTCCAGGCCAGTCTTTCCCATCTGCCAGTGTTTAAACTTCTCCAGGGCTTCATCCACAGAGAGTTTCCCATTCTTGACTTTCTCTTGCAGCAGGATGAGTTCCTCCTGTCCCGCAGCAAGGCAGTCCCTTACGGTGGAGAAGGTCTGACTCTCCATCCGACCTCTGTCTACAATATGAGAGAAGGGTGTTCTCATGAGAAGTGTTTTAATGACAACTAGGAAAAAAAAAAAACACTTAAAAAAAAAAGGAGTTTGAGTTTCTCATTCCAGCTAGTCTTTAGGCAGTTACAGAACAAATCAGCACAAATTTTTTAATGCATTTCTAAAAACTGTCATGCCTCAGACCTAGAGTTATGGGTGAAAAGAACGTGTCTCATCAGTGAAAACAGAAAGGAATGAGGAGAGAAAGAACAACAACCAAAGTTTTGCACTGCACTAGTTGTGGGCAGTGCCAACTTCATGTTCCTTTGGGAGAATTACTTTTAATTCTGCTTCCCTGGTAACTCAGCTGGTAAAGAATCTGCCCTCAATGCAGGAGACCCCAGTTTGATTCTTGGATCAGGAAGATCCCCTGGAGAAGGGAATGGCAACCCACTCCAGCATTCTTGCCTGGAGAATTCCATGAACAGAGGGGCCTGGTGGGCTACAGCCCATGGGGTCGCAAAGAGTTGGACACGACTGGGTGACTAAGCACAGCACTGCACACAACACACATGTGACAAAATACTTAGCACTGGGCCTGCCACATAGAGAGCTAAATACAAGGTAATGTTATTATTGCTAATAAATATTTATGGAATAAGCATAATCTCTCCAGCTTTGAGAAAAGAGATCTCAACCAACATCCAAATGTCACAAGAGGTTTAGGATCATTTGAAAATTTATTCCTGAAAGATTTAAAATAAATAATTTCTGGTTGTTTTGTAGTAGTGAACTGCTTCCTTTTCAAAAGAGTTTATTTTGAAGCATGCCATGTATTAGCTAAAAGAAATCAAACCTGAATATTCATTGGAAGGACTGGTGCTGAAGCTGAAGTTCTAATACTTTGGCCACCTGATGCGAAGGGCTGACTCATTGGAAAAGTTTCTGATGCTGGGAAAGACTGAGGGCAGGAGAAGGGGGCGGCAGAGGATGAGATGGTTCGCTGGCATCACTGACTCAATGGACATGAATGTGAGCAAACTCCAGGAAATACTGGAGGACAGGGGAGCTGTCCAACAGGTTGTAAACAGTCAGACAAGGCTAAGCGGCAACAACAACAAATGTGTTAGTTGTCTGGCACAGTGAGAACAGTAGGTGGTCTGATGTTTCACTTGTGGCTGCAAACACCACCGAGAACACTGGCCTGAGGCATACTGGGAGCAAACTGCAGACCACAGGTGAAATCAGCATTCGATTTATCCACAGCGCTTCAAGCCATAAATGAAGCGCATGCTGGCAGGGACCCTCCTCTCTTGATCTCTGTCACTCCCTCTGTCTTTGGATGACATCACCCTTGTATTCCCTGCCTGGCTGCAGAACTCATTTGAGTTTTGTACTTTCTCATTTACGTATTTCTATTATGACCATACTTACTACATAAGACATGGCAGCACACATCTTAGGTGCTATCAAATCCAAATATGCTCAGAGTCTAGGAGAGAAGAGGTAGTCCCACCAAGCTGCAGGCAGGGTGGTGGTGATAAGTTGGATATGTCCCTGGAGAAACTGCTCATTACTGGGAACTCGTATTCAAGAAAGAAGTAGATCACTATACTATAAATAAAATAAATTTAAAAAAGATGAACTATTGATAGTAAAACAGATATTATCTGAGAGTATCACTCTAAGGAAGTAATGGTAATTCTGCTGAAACTGATTAGGGCTGGTGAGAATAACTTCTTGCTGCTGATTAAGGGCTGGAACCTGTAACTTGGTGCTCTCTCTGTGTACACAGCTCTATCCTGTGAATGTACCTTGGTCTTACATAAAAGAGAGTGGCAAATTAAAAAAAATAAATAAAGAAGTAGATCATTTAGATTGTATCTAGACCAGACTGATGAAGATTTGGGAAACGGGGAGGGCATCATTTCAAATTCTATAGTATTAAAGATTCATTGATAGGATGGGTTAGTTTAGAAATGAGACGTTCAAGTACTTGACAGCAGTTTTAAGTATTTGATGGGAACTTGAGCCATGAGGCAGTCTTGGAATGGCCTCTCATGTCTTTCAGTTTTGAGATTCCAGCAGTGAATCTCAGAAAGGGGGGCACAGAGAGGGTTCCTTTCTGTAAAGATTCACAAGCACATAAAACTGCTCCATGGCCAATCATTCTGATTCCCATGGGAGCTTTCTTGGCTTATCTTTCATCTTCAGAAGTCCTATTTCCCCAGGACTAACGAGATGCCAACAGATTCCATACTGTAAAGTTTTTCCTTCAGGGATGGTGGAGCACACGATCTCAGGGGAACTGGAGAAACAAAAGT
Organism: Cervus canadensis; assembly: GCF_019320065.1. Classification (NCBI taxonomy): domain Eukaryota; kingdom Metazoa; phylum Chordata; class Mammalia; order Artiodactyla; family Cervidae; genus Cervus; species Cervus canadensis. Next base: position 41,069,892 of record NC_057404.1, on the reverse strand, counting down.
CAGCCAACAGCCAAAAGCACACATAAGAATTAAACTCTTGCTTCTTATACCACTTGCTTTTTATAGGCCTCCATGCTCCAATTCAATTCGTGAGATGCCCTCTGCAGTAGAATTCTATGTGCCATTCTTGCCAGAGTGCGGAGGTTTAGCGTCGTCATTTAACAGTTATGCCATTTAACTAGCACCTCACTTCTGTCATTCCTTTGCCTAAGTGTGAATCCATTTTTATCTCAAAAACCCATGCAGCTGGATTTTCTGCTTTTATAGAAGTTATCGCAAGCCAAGTCTTCCCAGAAAACGGCCCCAGCTTCAGTATCGCTATACGTGCAGGTTTAACTGAATTCAAAAATATTGAATTCTTTTATTAACATTCATTTCAATTATCGTTTCATATTTCAAATGTTAGCTACTAAAATATAACCAAGATGACTTTTTTTTGAGGAGGCAGGGTTCAGTTTTGCATGGTTGGGCAGACAGAACAAAAGAACACAATTTAGGAGCAAAAAAAGTTCTAGACAGATTGAGCCCTGAAAGTGAGTTGTTCAACTAGACTAATTTTACATACATCTGCTTTTTCCTCTTTCTTTTTCACACAAAAATATTAAAAACAATTGTCATGATAAATTACTATTAGGTATGACAAAGTTGCAAAGAAAAATGATTAGGCATTTTACCACCTTTCTTCCTAAGGGCAAACTAATCAAACCAAAATATGTAACCTATAATTTGTGATAGATTGCTTTATTGCATTTAGTTTATTATCTTATGGGGGATGTAAAGGTTTTTCCTTCCTCCTCAAATTTATATTTATTATTAATTTTCATAAGAGTTAGCATGAAATAATAACATAATAGTATGAGTATAACATAATTTTCATTGAAAAGCATTTGTCAGACTATTTGTACATATAGACAGACTCTTGTTCTCTTATTGTAAAAGCTTCAAGACAAACTACAGTTTCTAAAGTTTTGTTCCTTTCAGATCAATTTTTCTTTTCAAGATTTTCCATCTGATCAAGTTTTGGTCAAATAAACATCAAGCAATTCATCTGGTGGACATATGAACCTAGAGATTAAGTAAGAAAGCAAATTAAGCTTTTCATAAAAATTCTATTACCAAGGGACTGGCTAGAAGAACACTTTTTTCCCGAAAAATTGAAAGCAAACAACTTGACTGGTCAATGACAAAGAATTTAAAATGTGAAGTATTTACTTAATAAGTAAATTAGGTAGTCATTAAAATAATATCAATACTTTAAAAGACCACGTGCAACAGAGTGTGCTTATAATATAAGAACAAGTACAAAAGCAGGATGCAAAATTGTATATATGGTAAAGTGTTAACCATATCAATGTTGTACATATGTCAGTAAAAAAAAGAACAAAAACCTTCAGTAATTTCATAATCTAAACCATTCTTTCACAGTTAGGTGATTCTTACGCCAATGTAACACTAAATACTATAGCTTTGCATTGCGTAAGTAGTAGACCTTAACACACATGGGAAATGGTGATGCCTAGATCTCTTTTTTTCCTAAATGGTTACCTCATTTCAGCTCTTATTTATTTTTCAGCTTTATAAATTTAAATACTTTATTCCAAATTGTTCTGTCTCTCCGCAAAGGAAAAAAAGTCCTTTCAATATGACTGGGATTTCCTTAAATTTATAAACTATTTTAGGAACAATTTAGCCTATTTAATCTACTCATGTGAGAAAATGGTATACTGGCCCTATTTAGCAGGAACTTTTTGTTTTCAGTGTATAGTGAATATTTTTTTTTTCTTTTATGATGTCTGCAAAGTAATATCGTTGCTATCATTCAGTTGCTAAGTTGTGCCTAACTCTTCGTGACCCCATGGACTGCAGCAGGCCAGGCTCCCCGTCCTTCATTGAGTTTGCTCAAACTCATGTCCACTGAGACAGTGATGATGGGATGATTCATAAAATATGAAACTTCTGTTTTACTTGAGTTTGGAATAACTCAGTGACAACACTTGTCCTGAGCAATCTTTTGAGTTAAAATTTATACAAACATTCCTTAAAAAATCCCATTCATCACTTGACATAATTTTTTTATTGAGTTGAATTTGTCCTATTAATATACTCTGTTATTTAGAGTAATTTTAGGTTCACAGTCAAATTGAGTAGAAGGAACAGAGATCGACACATACCTCCAGACACATACCTCTGCCACTATCAATATCACCCACCAGAGTGGTATATTTGTTGCCACTGATAAACCCACACTGAGACATTATTATCATCTGACATAATTCTGTTAATTAGTATTTCTCTTTGAAAAGTCATACATTTTTAGACACAAGAAAATAAAATAAGCATTTCCTCTGATTGTATATACTGACAGTTTCTCATGACTGATTTTCTTATTGGCGTTTTCTCTTGGCTAGATTTGCCAGAGGATTTGCTAATTTACTCCTTTTAAAAATAAACTTTTAGATTTAGTCAACCTTTCATATCTGTGAATTCTTTAAGCTCTATTAATTTTCAACTTTTACTAGATTTCCTTCATTGGTTTTATTCCACAGTTTTTCTTTTTCTTACTGTCTAGTTCCTTTGCTTTCCTTTAATTGTTACTAACTAAAGATTTAGGGCTATGACGTTGCCTCTTAACATATTGAGATCAGAAAGTGGGTTGAATAGGTCACATTTTTAATGAATTTTATTTTATTTAAAACATTTTTTAAACGAATTTTTAAAAATTCATACAGCATATTATCAATTAAGGATCCTGAAAAGCATATATTCTATTAAGCACAAACTGACATTATCTTAATTTTTTCTATTCTATTTTTTTTTTTGCATTTTTACTATTTTATCAAAGTTTCAAAGTATTTCTAATGTGTCACTACTATTGTGGGTTTTGTCACGTTCTTTTATTCTACTACATTTTATTTAAATATTATAATGCTTTAATATTTGCCTCATGAAAGAACATGGATAACATGCTTTTATTTAGATTTCAGAATTTAAATAAATGAAGTAATTTTCTTTGCCTAATACTTTTGCCTTGAATTATATTTTTTCTAAAATTAAGATTGAAAATAATTCCTTTGTGTCTGTTTCTTTAAGCAATCATTACTGACCATAAATTTTCAACTTTTATTTTCTTCAGTATATTTTTGTAGTATATATTTTAAAAGCAAGATGTAGTTTGATTTTGTCTTTTATCCAAATTTGAACCAACATCTGTTATAAAAGAAAATATATAACATGGTATTTAGAATCAGGCAAGCACAGGTACAAATCTCAGCTCTGTCTTACCCCACCCCTGTAAACTTCAGTTTGTCTAATACCTTTACTTATAGGGTTGTTGCAAAGGTTAATAATTATTTACACTTAATTCCATGTTTTATTGAATTCATTATTCACCACAAATTCTTTAACACTGTAACTTCTATTTGAGCTTTTAATTTTACTGTCATTCCTTTACTGAGAAGATATCTTGGGGAATACTTTGATGATGACATAGAAATGCTATCTTTTCTAAAAATCTTAGATATCCAAAAAATATAATTTTCTTCTTATATGAACAAACTAAATAGCTAACAATCTAATTAGCAAGCTAAACAAACTAATTAGCAAACTAAATATAAACTTCTTAGGTTGTGATCTTTTCCCAATAAATCACGTAGTCCTTTATGTCAAATTCTTGTTACACCATTCTCTAAGTTTTAAAACTGACTTTTATTTTTAAAACAGAAAATCTAAATTAAGATATTTTGTCAATATTTTGGGATTATTTCTTCATCTGTACAGTCAAAGCTATGGTTTTCCCAGCGAGAGCTGGATTACAAAGAAGGCTGAGGACCTGACTCATGAAGAATTGATGCTTTTGAACTGTGTTGTTGGAGAAGACTAGAGTCCCTTGGACGTCAAGGAGATCCAACCAGTCCATCCTAAAGGAAATCAACCCTGAATATTCATTGGAAGGACTGATGCTGAAGCTAAAATACTTTGGCCGCCTGATGGGAAGGGCCAACTCACTGGGAAAGACCCTGATTCTGGACAGGAGGAGAAGAGAGTCATGGATGATGAGATGGGTGGATGGCATCACTGACTCAATGGACATGAGTTTGAGCAAACTCTGCGAAATGGTGAAGGGCAGGAAAGCCTGGCATGCTGCAGTTCATGGGACTGTAAAGAGTTGGACATGTCTTAGTGACTGAACAACAACAAGAGTCTAGCACTGAAAGCTGAATAGTTTAGCTTAATTTAATAAATGAAAATTCAAAATAACTGATACTTCTTTTTGGTTATCTTCTAAAAAGTTAAAATATTTGTAAAATGTTTCAGACTTAGATAATTACAAGTCATTAGTTGAGGTGATCTCATTTTGTGTGTGGGGGGCATGCATGAATATTTCACATTATTTTCCTTCTGATAGCTTGATGGTTCTTGGGAAGATACAACCTCACTCATTAAATAAATCATTTATCAAAGTATAATTAACCTCAGTTTTCATGATGAAATTCTTTCTTTCCTTTGACTTGGGTTTTGAAGTTATTATATTATTTATTTAGCCTCTTCGTCAATCTTAAAAGAGAACACATCTATAAAATCTTGTTCAACAAGAGACTTGGTGGTTGTTTATCCTTTGTTTACATTCCTTGTGTTCAGATCAAATTTTGTTTTCTGCTTCAGGACTACATAGGACTTTGGCAGGTGCAATTCACAACTCAAAATCCCGGGGCTTAGTGGTTTTGTCTAGTGTAAGTTTGTTACGTATGGGGGGAGCGTGATTCTTTGGCACTATGTTCTGATAGGTCTGCAAGCAACTGACTTCCGGAAAAAACAGTAGTTCTTCTTGCCCATCCCCTCTTTCCATCACACAGCTTTCTTTACTGCAGGATCTCAGGCTGCTTTCTACTTAGAGAACTACTTTTTCTGTATGTGTATGGAAAGACCAGAGCAGCAGTGGGGAGAACGTTCAACAATTAGCACTTGTGATACTGGGAAAGATTGAAGGCACAAGGAAAAGGGGGTGACAAAAGATGAGATGGTTAGATAGTATCACTGACTCGGTGGGCATGAATTTGAGCAAATTTCAGATGGCGAAGGACAGGTGAACCTGACATGCTGCAGTCCATGGGCTGCACAAAGAGACACAAAGAGACACGACTTAGCGACTGAACAACAACAACAAATAGAGGGATAACTGGGGGTCAGTAGGTGAACTACTGATTTTATTTGTTTCAGTCTCCTTTGTTAAGCCTTAAAATTAATTGGAATTAGTACCTTTTTTTATTATTAACATTTTTTCATTATTAGCTTTTTAAAAAGTCTTTGTTTCCATTGTTAATAAGAATTCCATCATTTTGATGCCTTTCCTTCACAAGCGTTTCTGAAAGGCCACAGTGTGCTGTTGACACATCACCATTTTAGATAAGACCTCAGCTATTACACAAGTTTTTCCAGGTATGACTTTAACCAAAAAAATCTTCCATAAACAACATGACAAATAGACATGTAAGTTATACTGAAAAGGAGAATTGAAGCCATTATTCTTCTGTGGAGTACATATAACCACATTTTGATAATTTCCCCTTTTCTTTTTAATATATCAAGTATTGGCAAAAGCAGCCTGATGAAAATACCTCAGGGACAAGTATTCTCTTTTGCCCACATAAAGGTAATACCATCTGCATTTCCCTAGGTCTCCTACTTACAGAAAATTCTATTATTTAACATTCATCAAACTGCTATAGCACTGGGAACTTAGAGAGCTCATATAAGATGCATTCCCTGACTATATCTTTCCCAAGAGCATGCACACCCCATGAAAAGACCAGCCAATAACGATTTTTCAGTCTGCATTGAAGAATTAGTGGGCAGAGATTATATTACAAGTTGCAAACTCCAAAGCTTACAGGTGCCAGATAGAATGACTGAGCAGAGATTTAGTGCCTGCTTGTTAAACACATCTGAATAGTCTTCATTATCAATAATATTTTTTCTTTTATGTTTTTGTTGATGGCATGATTCTCACGATATGTCTTTATTTTCCCAGTTCTGATAGAATTATGAGTTTAGAGAAATGTGTCTCAAGTATAAGAAAACAATATAGAAAGCATGATGACAAACGATAATATCAAAAGTCATTTATGGCAAAGGATATAGTAATACAATAGGGAGTGGTTGGAGATTTGAATTTTTACACGAGACAGATTGAAACATGGTTTTAAACATGGCAAAAATTGAAAGGTTTAAACATGACAAAAAGTTGAAATTACATTGTGCACATTATTTTTTAAATATAGTATATTTAGAGGCCAGGTTTGACCACAATATGGCCTGTGAAACAGTTCCTTTTGGTTAGATTTTGTTTTTTTGTGTTTTGGTTTGAGGTGATTATTACAGCACATGGCTGTTCTCATGTGTTCCACTTGTTGTCCAAGTCTAAGGTAGGACACAGGCAATCAAATTTTACAAGCCCTACAATAGTTTGTATGCTCACGTAGGACTGAGAGTTACTTGGATAGGCAGCTGGTTAGGGTGGATATGATCCTCCTCCCTCCTCCCTACTAACCCCAACCCTCAAAAATATGGTTTGCCTTTCAAGCATGATAGCAACAACACCCGCTTGATGAAATTATTATTATTTCACTGTGTGACTGGACATATCTGTGGCCATGACCAGAGAGGTAGTTAAGGATGCTAAGAACGCTAAACCTCATCAATTGCCATGCATCATCTTTGAGGTCTGACTATGCTAATACAATGGGATTATTCTGGTGAAGACAGAAAAAGGGCTCTTGGTATAGCCCATGAAAAAAGATATAATGGGGAAAAAAGTTGTAACAGGTCTGGGAGACATGAACAATCTTTACCCCAGACTATTATATGATTTTGTGAGGCAGGAAAAATAAACCAGATATTTCCATGTCCCTGAAGCTCTTATAATTCCTCCAGCACCCTCTGACTTGATCATGTTCACCTGCTAGTCTTCTAATTACTAATTATGTTTTATAGAAACTTCATTATTTGGCAAGTGTCTAATGAATGCAAGCATTCTTGTCACTTGGAAGGAATCTTCCCATATTATAGACTTAATCGATTGGAGTTGAGGGTTATAAATCAGTCCTCCATGAGCTTAGTTAATAAGACTCAGACATCAAAACTCTGATTGATTCTAAACCCACTGCCATAATTCAGTTCTCTGGTTAGCCACGTTGAGGAGCAAACCCTTGACCACTATGTGGCGCTCAATTTTGGGAAGTGGGTAGCAGCATATTCTGGGGACAACGCTCTGGTATTGATTTAAAATTTTTCTAATTTTAAAAGTAATTTGGAAAAACTGACTTTAAAACTGTATTTTGATGGAAACTTCTAATCTGTGATCCAAAGTCCTCAGCATTTTTCTTATTTTTTTTTCAAAATGTGAAAACTGAGTTGAAGAAATCTGTTTAGTTTCCATGGAAATGGTGCCAATTAATTTTTTTCCTTTTCCTCAGGAAAATTCCTTGACTTAGCAACAATGAAACTTCCTGGCAATCCCTTGGCAGTCTTCAACATAGGGCATCTGAAACATCTGCACTTAAAATGGAAAAATAGTTGGCTTTCATAATTCCTTTCCTTCCAGTAAAAAAGTAATATATACTGAAATAATTGAATAATTTCCTTAACCTTTAGAGAACGTGTCCAGTCCCTTTAAAAAATCTTGACTCTGACAAACATTTCACACAAGGGTTTTTTTTTGTTGTTGTTGTTCTTTCCAAATAGTTTATCATTGGTGAAGTATGTATTACTTTTCCTATTACACCATGAAATCCCAGGATATTTGAAAAGTATTCATTAATTTAGGCATAAGCAGTTTTGATTCCTAAGTATGTCCTATGCTCTGGATGGTCATAACTATCTGAAAAGGCTTAGAGAAGAATGGTTGGACAGAGTAAGTCCATTAGGTATTTGATTTTTAAAAATTTCTTCCAAGTTGTTCTTTAAAAAAAAAAATCTTTATTTAATTTGTTACAATATTGTGCCTGTTTTATGTTTTTGTTTCTTGGGAGAGAGGCATGTGGGATCCTAGCTTCCCCACCAGGGATCAAACTCGTACCCCCCACATTGAAAGGAGAAGTCTCAACCACTGGACTGCCAGGGAAGTCCCCCTTCCCAACTATTCTTGTTTTTTTCTCTAGATTCTGATTTCAGATTGCAGTCACCAGGAAGGCTTTGCTTTTTTTTTCTTTACATTTTGTAAGATTTAATGTTCCTCTATCCTTGAAAACAGAACAATATTCTTTTCCAATCTGCTGAATTACTGATGTCCACAGTTAAAGGAACTGAGAAAGGAACTGCTTTAAGTTGACTAATCAAAAATATCATCAATAATTGGATTGAAATATCTAGACAGAAAAATTCACACAAAAATTCAATTAAAATTTTCAGCATCCTAATCACCAAGAATTAAAAAATAAATCAAGTTATCATTGATCTTGAGGAAGCAAATTAAGTAACAAGATATGGACAGATGTTAACCCAATAAAATATTTTATAATTTAGGTTCTTGTTTCCTTTCATCATTCCCTCTGCCCCTTTTCTTCTGAGTAAACAAGGGATTACTCTTCTGTACTTATGGTAGAATAATAATAGGTTTCACACAGGCTTCCAAAACATTAGCAGCCTTTCCTTAAACATTGTTCTCTGTGGGACAACCAGAGGATAATACATAAGGCATTCTGAGATCCCTTCATTACACTTGCCACTTGTTACTTTCTTCCATCTCCTGTGGCCTTCTTCACATCATCCCCTTAATTCTAACATGATTTAATTAAAGTATGATAATTGAATAATTTGCTAAAAATGCTTCATGGGAGTTTTCTCCCAAAGAGCTCAAAGCATCCCCTCTCTTTATTCTTTTCAGAGTTCTATGAGATGTGTGGAGGAGTCCAGATAGGAATAATCTTCTCTACTTTAATTCTTCAGTAACTGTTTGATTCAAGCTGTACAATGCTCTCACATGGAGTTCTGCAACTGTTTCTTAAGAGAGCTAAAGGCACAGTGGGAGGATAACAGTAGACTTAAAAAGATATTACTTTCCCTTCAAAATAAGAAATCACTAGATATAAAAAACTGCCCAGTAAGGAGTTTTTTGTATACAAATTTATGAGCAGTATATCCAAGTGATTTGTGGGAGACTGGAAGTTCAGGCTCATCATGTGCTGCATTCAAATACCACATATTTGTTGGAAGAACGATATAAGCACAATGCCGCTGTCATGAGAAAAGCCACTTGACGTGATGCGTGAAGATTATTCATTTAAGGACACACCTTTCTTTGGAGGATGATTCAGGGCATCCCAGGAGCAAGTCCACTGAGGTTATGTATTCAACAAGTCAACAGATGTTAGAAGTTGGTGCGATCAGTACCTCACCATTTACATAATGGAACAAAAAGAGACTATGGAAGTGGTTAGTGGCTGCTGGTGAAATAACTTCCAGCTTTATTTTAATGTCTCTCTCAGTGATTTACAGGTAACAATTTTAAGGTAACATTACTTGGAGGCCTTACAAATAGCTGAGAAAAGAAGAGAAGCTAAAGGCAAAGGAGAAAAGGAAAGATATATCAATTTGAATGCAGAGTTTCAAAGAATAGCAAGGAGAGATAAGAAAGCCTTCCTCAGTGATCAATGCAAAGAAATAGAGGAAAAAATAGACTGGGAAAGACAACAGATCTCTTTAAGAAAATCAGAGATACCACGGGAACATTTCATGCAAAGATGGGCTCAATAAAGGACAGAAATGGTATGGACCTAACAGAAGCAGAAAATATTAAGAAGAGGTGGCAAGGATACACAGAAGAACTAAACAAAAAAGATCTTCATGACCCAGATAATCACAATGGTGTGATCACTTACCTAGAGCCAGACATCCTGGAATGCGAAGTCAAATGGGCCTTAGGAAGCATCACTACAAACAAAGCTAGTGGAGGTGATGGAATTCCAGTTGAGCTATTTCAAATCCTAAAAGATGATGCTGTGAAAGTGCTGCACTCAATATGCCAACAAATTTGGAAAACTCAGCAGTGGCCACAGGAATGGAAAAGGTCAGTTTTCATTCCAATCCCAAAGAAGAGCAATGCCAAAAAATGTTCAAACTACCACACAATTGTACTCATCTCACATGCTAGCAAAGTAATGCTCAAAATCTGCCAAGCCAGGCTTCAACAGTATGTGAACCATGAACTTCCAGATGTTCAAGCTGGATTTAGAAAAGGCAGAGGAACCAGAGATCAAATTGCCAACATATGTTGGATCATCAAAAAAGCAAGAGAGTTCCAGAAAAAACATCTACTTCTGCCTTATTGACTATGCCAAAGCCTTTGACTGTGTGGATCCCAACAGACTGTGGAAAATTCTGAAAGAGATGGAAATACCAGACCACCTTACCTGCCTCCTGAGAAATCTGTACTCAGGTTAAGATGCAACAGTAAGAACTGGACATGGAACAACAGACTGGTTCCAAATTGGGAAAGGAGTACATCAAGGCTGTATATTGTCACCCTGCTTATTTAACTTATATGCAGAGTATATCATGAGAAATGCCAGGGTGGGTGAAGCACAAGTTGGAATCAAGACTGCTGGGAGAAATGTCAATAACCTTAGATATGCAGATGACACCACCCTTATGGCAGAAAGTGAAGAGGAACTGAAGAGCCTCTTGATGAAAATGATAGAGGAGAGTGAAAAAGTTGGCTTAAAACTCAACATTCAGAAAACTAAGATCATGGCATCTGGTCCCATCACTTCATGGCAAATAGATGGGGAAACCACAGAAGCAGTGACAGATTTTATTTTCTTGGGCTCCAAAATCACTGCAGATAGTGACTGCAGCCATGAAATTAAAAGACTCTTGCTCCTTGGAAGAAAAGCTATGACCAACCTAGACAGCATATTAAAAAAGAGAGACATTATTTTGCCAACAAAGGTCCATCTAGCCAAAGGTATGGTTTTTCCAGTAGTCATGTATGGCTGTGAGAGTTGGACTATAAAGAAAGCTGAGTGCTAAAGAATCGATGCTTTTGAGCTGTGGTGTTGGAGAAGACTCTTGAGAGTCTCTTGGACTGCAAAGAGATCTAACCAGTCCATCCTAAAGGAAATCAGTCCTGAATATTCATTGGAAGGACTGATGCTGAAGCTGAAGCTCCAATACTTAGGCCACCTGATTTGAAGAGCTGACTCATTTGAAAAGACCCTGATGCTGGGAAAGATTGAAGGCGGGAGGAGAAGGGGACAACAGAAGATGAGATAGTTGGATGGCATCACCTACTCAATGGATGAGTTTGAGTAAGTTCCGGGAGTTGGTGATGGACTGGGAAGCCTGGCATGCTGCGGTCCATGGGGTCACAAAGAGTCGGACACGACTGAGCGACTGAACTGAACTGACTTTGGAGTGACATTATTTCAGAAGTGGGTTGAGGTTAAAAGCATCAGTACGTGTTCACTGATTATCAAAGCATCCAGCGCTACCTCCATTTCTGCCACCTTTTATGTTCTTCATTTCTGAATCTTAACCAAGGCCTTATTATCAGAAAAATAGTATTATAAATCATCTGCTAGCGTCTCTCTTTTCAATAGGAACCAAGTGTGTCAGAGAAGACCAGAAGCAGCCACCTCCTGTGGACCCAGAGGAAAACATTCCTCCTATGTGAGATGCCTCTGTAGCTACAATGTTTATTTCTTTTCTGCATTACAAACAATTATTAAAAAAAAACAAACATAACATTGGATCCAGTGCCTAAGGCAAGAGAACCGCAAGAAAAGGGTACAATCTTTGACTGGAGTTCAATGCAGAGAACAGAAAACCCATGACTCTGGGGAATCAGTCATCTGCCCCTCCTACCAGGTTAAGTTCTAGAGACTTCTCTTTAAAGGTCTCTGAGGTGTGTTAGAGAATTTGTCTTACTTGACCCTCCTAGAGCTGTGATAACAAACAACATCATCATCACCGCAAATATCTTCATAAGACATTTGTTAATTTCTTTCCTTTTGTTAATTAAAATAATTTACTTTTATTACCTAAAAGAATTTTTTTGCATTAATCTTTTTATGGAAAAGTTACATTTGGGTAAGATAGTGACTTAGTAAAATTAATCAAGTACACAGTTATTTACTTCTCTCTCAGGAGACTTTAGTCAGTATTCATAAGACTTCTTTAACTCTTACTTAAAGATTATTAAATAAGCTGAAGTTTATATCAATACCTTGTTTCTTAGGACCATGGAACTTGTCACTATCAGATTGTCTTCTGGCAGCCTTCTGTTGAAAGACTGTAAAAAATAGAACACATGTTATTTATTGAACATAAACACTAAAAAGAACATCCTGTAGAAGACTCTAGGAAACTAGAATGCAATACTTCATTTTCCTTAGTAACAATTCCTGAATTGTATTATTTTTTGAGTAGGAGCATTATTAAATTTACAATTTTCTCATTTGTGCAGCTTATCAGTCATTTCAAAAAGCATCTTCTTTGCTCAGAGTAGTATAATACTGATGGAACGCCTCTTAAACTGTTTAAATCAAGATATGATCCTATTTTGATATCAGGTAAAAATAAAAGCTGCATTTTGTTAAAAGTGATTAATGGTAAAATCACACGAAAAATTCCATTTGTACAGAAATTACTCATGCTGACTTTTTGGTGATAAGCAAGGATAATAGACTGTTTCTTCTTAAACAGATGAAAAGCCTGCTGTATTTCACAGATGTAATAATAAAAAAGACACTTTATTCTTGCATCATCTAGCTAGACCTCAGACCTATTAAAGCAGCTTATTCGAATTACTTCATTATCTGAAAAGTGCTTTGTTCTCATTTATTATTTCTCACAGAATTCTGTGAGACAAGTCAGCATTACTCACCCCATTTTGCAGATGAAAGATAAGATTGATTGTTCAATATTTATTGAGTACCCACAAAGTTCTGTATACCTTCTGGCATTTGTTAATGAAAAAGTCTATAGCCTTTAGAGCTTGACTCTAGAAACTGAACATCCCAGAGTTCCATTTATTTTTAATGGGTAGGCTAAACTACAGAGTTTGGGAACTGCAAGAGGCCTTGGAGGACTGATCCAATGTCATATGTTTACAGATGAGTAAGGTGGAAAATAACTAACATTTAAAAGGGCTACATAATATCGAAACGACCCCAGAACTGTTGCTGGTGGAGATGTGAGTTGGACCCTCAAGCCTTGCACTTCAATCTATCGCGTGGTTCTTCACAGCACTGCTGCCCCTCCTCTTTCATAATCCATAACCGAGGACATACTGTATGGGGAATATAACCAATATTTTATTGCCTATCAATGGAGTCTAATCTTTAAAAATTGTGAATCACTATACTGTACACCCGTAACTTAAAGAACATTGCACATCAACTATTCTCCAATAAAGAAAAAGAATTAGAAATCACATAAGGAAACAAACCACAGTGAGACGAAGTCAGCAAAGCAGCATATCAAGAAGTAAATATAATGAAACACTCTGAACGAAACTGTAAAATAAGTATGTTCTGTCAAAAGAAAAACAGCAGAGAAGGAGCGCTAGAGAGAGGATTAAAAAGAACCTTAGGGATGGACTTCCCTGGTGGTCCAGTGGTTAAGACTTCACACTTCCAATCCAAGAGGCGTGGGTTCAGTCCCTGGTCAGGGAACTAAGATCCCACATGCCACGTGGTGTGGCCAAAAAAAAAAGAAAGAACCTTAGGGCATTTCCAACATGCTTGTGTCTTTACTCCCCTGAACAGCTCCCTGGGAGACCCTGGGTAACCCGACCGAGGCACACAGGAGTGGCAGTGTTCCAACTGGATGGATGGTGCTTGACCACTCTGCCTGAGAGGTGCGTCCCAGCAGTATTTTGGCTTCTTTGATTTTAGTATTCTTTAAACTGATCTAATATCAAGGTCATATCTGTGGTGAATCCAGATAGCACTTTTTCAAATTTAAGGAAGTTCCCTGTGTGTGTGCGTGCTAAGTCACTTCAGTCATGTCCAACTCTTTGTGACCCTATGGACTGTAGCCCACCAGGCTCCTCTGTCCATGGGGATTCTCCAGGCAAGAATACTGGAGTCCTCCAGGGGATCTTCCTGACCCAGGGACTGAACCCACATTTCTTATGTCTCATGCATTGGCAGGTGGGTTCTTTACCACTAGTGCCACCTGGGAAGCCCCAAGAATGTTCCCTAAACCATGTCAAATCAACTATTATTTATTATGCATATATACTTTGCCAGCTGTTGTCAACAGAAAGGGTACCCTGCTCTACTGTCTTCCTTCAAATAGGAGAAGCAAATATACTTTCAGTGTATGACGTGTTTAAGAGAAATTACACACATGAAATAACATTTTTGGTTGAAAATCAATTTTCTGCTTTAAGTTAGTATTTGGAAAACATGCTAAATATAACTTACTGGTAAGTTCTGGGATTGTGGCTTACATTTTTTCTCAAATAAAATATACTGATGGATATATGGTATATGAATATATTTTAGGATAATAAAAGCATTTTTACAAGAGGTGCTTGATTGTTTTCATTGGCCAGTTCTAAAAGTCTTGAAAAAATAAAACACTTTGGAAATTTTAATAACATGCAGACACTCTGGGTTTTTTCACCAATATTGTTAGGACAGTAACTGAGACTGTCTCAGACAAAAAAAAAAGCTGTAATATGGAATCATTAAAATGGGTAAACATCTGAATCCAAAGATAAAGTCAGAAAACAAATTTGTCTAATAAAATGCACATTTATTGGTAAGCTTTAAGAACTCTGATAAATTGTGAAGCTATGATAGAGTACTGGTAAATAGAATTACTTTTTCCAGCTTTTTGGCATTAATTTGTTAAAAATCACTTTATTTTGTTGAAATACATTTTGCTGACAACACATGTTCAGACTTTGTGAAATAGAGGAAATGTTAAACAGGTAAACGGTCTCAGTTTCTAGATTGAGAAGTTACAGCAGTGTATTTACTGTTGATATTTAAGCAGCTATTATAGCTATAACATCATGAGATGGGGTGTAGGATTGGGGTGAGGGGTAGGATGCTCTGAGTAGGATGATGATGAAAGTGCTGATCACAGAACTCTTTAAGAGGAGGACAGGCACTAAATCATGCTCCATAGTATTGCTGTTGTTTCGTTGCTGAGTTGTGTTTGACTGTCTGTGACCCCATGGACTGTAGCCTGCTAGGCTCCTCCATCCACGGGATTTTCCAGGCAAGACTACTGGAACGGGTAGCATTCCCTTCTCCAGGAGATCTTCCCGATTCAGGGATCGAACGAATCCACATCTATGTTGGTAGGCGGATTCTTTCCCACTGAGCCACCGGGAAGCCCCTCTATCTGTCTAACCTCCCTTAAAATTCCCTTCTAACTCATCTCCAGCTCCATTGACTACAACTGTTTCCCTCCTTCCACCTAGAGACAAATCTCATTTCCTTACAAGAGCTCAATTAGCAATTAACATATTTCCGAACAGACCATTTCTCATTGCCATGAAAGTTAGGAGGTGTTTTTGAATATGAGTTTATCTTGGGAAGATACATATATTGACTTGTTTCCTGAAGAAAGAGCCAACCCATCCAAATGATGACCAGTATAAACATGCATACCAAGGATACATGCTCTACTAGTCTTAGGAAAAGATATAAATTCCAGAATTTGTTAATCTTTCTTTTTACAGTAAACATTAGCTGAAACATTTAAATTGCTTCTGCCAGCAAAATCTTGGTTCTAGAAAGTTTTGTGCATTTTAAGCATAAAATGCATAACATTTATAGGAGACAACTAGAAAATCCATGTTAAAGGGAGAACCAAGCATTGAGTATGGATCACTCAGATTTAGATATGAAAGTATTATTTTTGTACAACAGGATTTGTGGTAAGATGAGAGTCTGTTCTAAACATACAGTAACTGAAAAAAATCGAAATACCAGAATGGTAATCAACTTGGGACAGTGGAAGGAGTGTAGCTTTATCTTAATATCAACAACATGCATGACATAGGAAAATGACTTTTTCCTTTGGGCCTCTATTTCCTTTGCCAATGAAGTTAAGGCTAAGATGAGATGACCTCTAGTGTCTTACTCAGTTCTGACATGCTAAAATGCCACCAATTCTTTTTTCCCAAGCCAGTCCAGGCCAAACAGTTCCTGGATGAATTCTTAAATGCACATGAATTTAAATAAAATGCATGGTTTTGAGGAAGCAATTCTTTTTACTGGAGGTTTAGACTAACACAAACAATAGAAAGTTAAGTCACAGACCAATGTTAGTTTTTTTATAATATATGGAGGTGGTCCTGTCCCCATGTGTTTGAAATCTTGGAGAATATTATTCTTGACAGTATTTTATTGCGTCAATATTCAAATGATGCTGTCAAGGCAATTATGACATAATGTCAATTTTGATGATTCTCTGACCGAGTGAAACCTTATTTTTCTCTTCCTACCTAAAATTGGAATTTAAGGAAAAAGAATAATGAATGCATTATTAGTACCTTTCACTACCTTTAACATTAAAAAAAGTCCATAAAGGAAGAAAAACAATTTTTGAGGCTCAAAATAATCTCAAACAATGCAAATGCCCCAAATACCAACCCATTTATTTTAAATGTTGGTAGAACAACTTTTGTAAAATTTTCTCTAGAATAGAAATGACACTGAATGGGAAAAATTTGCATAGTATTAAATATTCAAAATGTTAAGCAAAGCAGAACTATCAGAAGAGCAGAGGAGGAGGAGAAGGTGAAATATAACGAATTCACTTGCACTATTTGTCTTTCCAGGTTGCTTCTGCAAGAACATTCTCCATGTCAACCTCATTAGTGGCCTATTTCAAGCAAACAGATTCTTCCAGGGCTGCCCTTCTTTGAAAATCTGATAAAGCTTATTTGGAATTATTTTATAAGTGGCTAAGGTAATGGAAAGTCTGTGCAATAGCCAAGTGCATCCATAAAGAAATGAATTATAAGCCACAAAGCCCTTGATGTTTCATGCCCATTAGAAGTGTGAAATGAAATGTTGTTTGGAGCTGTATACCTATCACTGTTGATAGTTCCTGAAACCAGGGATTTGATATAAAATGAAATATACAGATCAGTATTTTGCTTCAGGTCCTCAGTATAGTAGCATTTATTAATCACTCAGCCAACTTTCATTAGATTGCTGACCACGTAGCTAAGTGCTATGCTAGGTCCTAAGGATGCAAAGGTAAACAAGACATGGCCAGTGTTCATTCTGTCCTCCACTTTGGTGTCTTATTTTAAGCAAGAGTCAGATTGTGTCATTAGTGCCTGCTGATGAGAGGACAGAGATGAGAAACACGCAGGAAGGGCAGGGGCCATAATGCAACCTCCACAGCCCTCCTCTGCCTGCCTTGCTCCCCCGTCTGTACCCTGAGCATGCTAATGACAAAAAGGCAGAGTGAGGTAAAGACAAGCAATGTAAACAGCTCCTGTCTAGCCAGCAAAGGCAGGGAACAGAACGTTCTAACCCTGTAAGTAGTCATACTAACTAATCAATCGAAGCTCAGGGAAGAGACGTAGCCTCTGTGCAAATGGATCAAGATAGACTGAGTCAGCTTAAAAGCACCATTTCATTCTGTTAGCAATCGTTGCGGGTTGCCAATTTCAACAAATTTATCGAACGCAGGTCACCACATTTGAATAGGTGTGTGAGGGGTGGCACGGTCACAAGCAGAAATAGTCACATCAGCCACGTGATATGAAGGTCTTTCATCTGAAAGCAGTTTACTGACTGGCAGACATAGAGCCAGGAGTTGTGGGATTTTGGGGGGAGAGGGGGATGGTGAGGATCTACAGATGGTCAGTCAGCACACGTGAAGTCACAGATGTGGTTACAGCATACTTGGGAGCTTGGTGGTGATGGGAAGTTGTAAAGTACATATATCTTCACGAAGGAAAATAGTACAGAAATTCTAATTCAGTGGAAATATCAATGAATGCTTTGGTTTCCTAAGGAGAAAACATTAATTTTCTTTCCAGTTTGTAATGGAAACTTAAGTCTGATAGATGTGTTCCCATAAAAATCTTCTCCCAAACCAGGAAATCTCATTATAAATTACCTTTTCTACTTCTAATGAACTTAATTTTTATTTACGTAGAGTACAAACTGCTTTGATTGCATATTTCTCCTTTTTGATGCAAATAAGAATATTTCTGTTCTTGAAATGTTTCTTATTAAGGAAGTTGGGACATTCAGAGAATGACAGCAGTTGGTTTACGGAGTTCTGTGTCATCAGAGCTTGAGTCCATTATAATGAGTGTTTAGCAAAGTCTCCCTTCCACTACTGGGCAGGCAGGTCTGTCTTCCTCTTGAACCAGGCAGGCAACGTGTACTGAATACCTACTGCTTACAGAGCACTGAACTGGGGGCTAATTTCTTCCCATAGGATTTCATGTGGGCTCACTGTTTGACTTTACTTTTTGAACATCTGTATTCAATAAAAAAGGATATTAGTGTAGACATTAGTAACGTCCCTAGTAATTTTTCTTTTGTTTCAAAGGGAAGTGGTTTGGGGACTTCCCTGGTAGTCCAGTGGTTAGGGACATTGAGTCTACCCCTGGTTGAGGAACTAAGATCCCACAGGTTGCAAGGCCAAAAGAAAAAATGAAAAGCAAAGAAAAGTGGTTTGGGTTATTAGGAAGTCACCACCATCCTCTAGAAGCTGTGATGGGTTTACCTTTTAGTTCTCTGGCCTCTTTTTTTTTTTGCTTTATATCAGGAAATATTACTGTCCTAATAAGTAACCAGTAAGACTGGGTCACTCTCACTCTGAATAAACATTAAATACTAGTTCTGCCAATAAGACTCAAACTACAAAAATGCAGATTGAAAATTTCAAAAGGACAGGGTTGTTTGAGATTTTCTTGTTTCTTATGGTGGATCTGTATTGCTATAAACTTCCCTGTTAGAACTGCATTCGCTGCATCCCATAGATTTTGGAAAGTTGTGTTTTATTTTCACTGCATTTTATTTTCTGACTATCTCTTTGATTTCTTCATTAACCCATTGTTTTTTTAGTAGCATGTTGCTTACTCTCCATATGTTTGTGTTTTCCCCATTTCTCCCTTGTAATTGATTTCTACTTCCATACCATTGTGGTTGGAAAAAATGCTTGATATAATTTCTATCCTCTTAAATTTGTTGAGACATGTTTTGTAGCCTGGCATATATGTTAGTAACATCTATGTCTTAGCCATGACAATCAAAAATGTCTCTAAATATTGCCAAATGTCTCCAAATGTCCCCTGGAAGACCAGTTAAGAACTACTACTCTAGGTCAATCGGGCTTCTTATTAAAACACAAATTTAACAGAGACTCTAGTGGTAAAGAAACACAGATTTGATCCCTGGGTTGGGAAGATTCCCTGAGGTAGGGCATGGCACCCTACTCCAGTATTCTTGCCTGGAGAATCCCACGGACAGAGGAGCCTGTCAGGCTATAGTCCATAGGGGTGAAAAGAGTTGGACATGACTAACGTGATTCAGCAGGCACATGAGTATTGTACTTAAAGGGGTAAAGACCAGAATTCCCGGCGTAAGCACAGCTTGAACAACTGCTCCTTTGCAGAGTTGCACCAGTACCCTATCCATATCTTCAAACAGATGATACATATGTCCCTCTATCCTGAGACCACCTGTGATATACTAAGTCCTGAAGATAATGGTTTGGACAAGGTCACTGGGCCAGAGAATAGAATGCAAGGCATTTGATCTAAGGCTTACTTTAATACATGTGACCATATCTCTTCACTAATGAGGACAGATAATAATGCTAAAGCTGAAGCTCCAATACTTTGGCCACCTGATTCAAAGAACCAACTCACTGGAAAAGACTCTGATGCCAGGAAAAATTGAGGGCAGGAGGAGAAGAGGGTGGCAGAGGATGAGATGGTTGGATGGCATCATTGACTCAATGGACATGAGTTTGAGCAAGATCTGAGATGGTGAAGGACAGGTAAGCCTGGCGTGCTGCAGTCCATGGGGTTCAAACAGCCGGACATAACTTAGTGACTGAATAACAATATTGAGATAGAAGCCATTCCATTCTGTCACATTTACAATGATATGGATTAATTTTCCTAAGTGATTCTACAAGGTTTTGTTTTGCTTTTTTTTTCTTCTCTGCCTGCATTTCAATTGCATTGGACGTGATCAATTTCAAGTACAAGTGAATTGCAAGTGGAAAATTTCTGAGCAACTGAGTTGTACTTGACATTTTAGGGTCCCAGTAGCTGAGTAGCTCTCAAAAAGGTCATATACAACTTTGTTGCACTGTAAAATGCCAAGGGCAACTCAGTAGCAATTGAAAATTGAAAGGGAAATTATATTCTACCCCAAATCAGCAACATGGACTCTGAAGAATGATCTTGATTTTATTAATTGTATGAGGGGAAAATGGGAAATTGTTAATTGATGCTGAAAATTTTTCCACAATAGGCAGTCTTCTCTTTGCATGATTTATGGATATAGTTTTATTACCAATCTATTTATACTATGAAAAGTTCTCATTTTGTTTCCTTGATTAGTCTTAAATCAAGAATTCTGTCACTAAGGATGGTAAATCCTTGTTAATTCCTCTATATTCTTGAAGCTTAATGAATCTGATCATTTTCAATATTATAGCAAAAGATGGGGTGAATACAGTATTTAGAAACAGGCAGGCCTCAAAAACTTTTCATTAAGAAAAATGAGTTATTCTTTTTTGGTTGTTAACATAAAATTAGGTTTAGTATAATAAGAATGGAATTTAAAAAACCCAGGAACATATCTCTTGATAAAACAAACCATGGATTCAATTTTGTATTAATAAGCTACATTTCTGTGGACAGGGGATAGTGGTGATGGAGGAAATAGATTTTCTGTCTGATATGTTATGCTGCATGAAAGAAGTTAGAATGCTTAGCTATAAGTGAATATTCTAGAAGTTTGTCCCATTATGTATGGGCTCCCCTCTTCAAACTAGGAGTACTTAGAATACTTAGTTTAAAATGGGAAATTTATAAATTAGTAGATTGATATATTCTTTTGATCATGCTGTGTAGTGCTAGTGAAGTCTCCTGTTCTACCCACATTGATGTGGTTCTTGTCACTTTTGTCATTTATTTGTATTTGCTTGTGTGCTCTGTCACTTAAGTTGTGTCTGACTCTTTGTGACCCCAGTCTGTCAGGCTCCTCTGTCTATGGGATCCTCCAGACAAAATTACTGGAGTAGGTTTCCAAGCCCTCCTCCAGGGGATCTTCCTGATCCAGGGATTGAACCCATGTCTCTTGCATCTCTGCAAGACATTGGCAGCTGGATTCTTTACCACTTGAGACACCTGGGAAGTCCACACAATCCTTAAGGTACATATTATTTCTATTCCCAACTTACAATGAGGAATTTGAATCTCAAATATATGAAGTTTTTTGCTTAGGTAATATCAGCTGAATCTGAATCCTACCTTCAAAGCAGTATTGGGAAAACCCAACTTTCCTCCTGGGCTTTTCTTTTCTGTGTGTCTCCTCCATCTCACACTACTCTCATCCTTCATTTCAGACATTTCTGGTCACCAAATGTGTGGGCTTTCCCCCCGACCAAGTCCTACAACACCATATGAATATACCACAATTTCCATCATTCTAATTCAATTCTGAGACTATCTACTTGGACATTGTGTCAGATCAACAGATAAGAGCTCAGTCCCATAAGCCTGCTTCCATTCTACTGCAGATGCCAGTCCCAAGGCTTCCTACAACTTCTGTCTGATTTGGTTACAGACTGGAGATTCTTACAACCTCCCTCGGGTTCTATTTAAAGGCTGGAATAGCTTACAGAACTCAGGGAAACACTTATTTCCCAGTTTATTGAAGAATATGATAAAGGATACAGATGAACAGCCAGATAAAGAGATATATAGGGCAAAGTCTGGGAGTCTCTGGCACAAGAGAGTCTGTCCCCATAGCATCTGGGGGCATGTCACCCTTTCTATGTGTTTGTCAACCTGGAAGCCCCTGAAAACCCATAATATCAGCATTTTATGGAGGCTTCCCCACACAGTCATGATTGATCTTTAATCCACTTTCAGTCCTTCTCCCTTCTCTAGAAAGTGAATATTTCAAGCTTCTAATCACTTGGGTGGTGGCTCGGTGGTAAGGAATCTGCCTGCAATTCAGGAGATGTGGGAGATGTGAGTTCAATTCCTGGGCAAAGAGTCAGACATGACTAAGCAACTAAATACACAGACAGACAGACACACACACATACTCTATTATCCCACAAAAGCCAACGTGATTTTCCTATCTCTCTGGTTTATTTGCCTAGTCACTTCGCTATCACTTTCTCGAGTTTTTGAAACAGTAAGTTGGGCTTCTCCATCTGCATTCTTCTTCCATCCCCCACTCCACACCCTTCTCTTTTGGCTACTTTAACATACCCCGGATGGGCCAACATTCTGCCATTGCTTCTGTGCTCTGGCAAGAACTAGAGCAAACTAATATTCTTCAAATTGAATGGATGGCTTTCTGGGAAATGGTGGATATTCTATTTAATAGAGATGGGTGAGCTAGGAAAGAAAAAGGAAGCCGTGATGAAAGACATTTATCCCATGAAATGCAAAGAACATCAAAAAAGAACTGGCTGATGAGGTAATGTTAGATGGATAATGTGAGAACAATATGATCAACAATCAACAGCATAAAAGGAAGAGGCCAGCAAGTATATCCCAGTAAAAGAGAAAAGGAAGAAATAATGGAAAGGGACTTTGATGACCTCATTTATAGTTCAGGTTTTGCTACTGATTTGAAATATGGGGAAAATAATCATACTTGCTTGTATCTACTTAAGTGCAAAACAAAAACAAAATAAATCATATTAACAGTGATCCCTGTCTGCATATAACACAAATGCTGTGAGAACAAATTTGATTGTGTAATTGAATGAAAGATTTCCTGTAAATATTGATAGGTGTTGGACATGGGATGAGTAGGTGAGATTTCTAAGATTTCTAAGATTCTTTAAAGTTCCTGTATGTCTGTATAAGAGACAAATTGTACCATGGTTATGTAGGGGATTTGAATAATTAATACACAGAAAGAATTTATCATCTGGTTCTTAATAAAACTTTATATAATTAATAAACCTATGAATGAGGAGAACCATCCCAATGCTGTTATAGAACATGGAGCTTGGTTGGCAGTCTAACGCAGGCATTGCTTCTAATTCATTCTTCAATGAAATAAGGCAGTCATCTATGATGGGCAGTTTGTTCTTGGAGAAAGTGAATAGAAGGACCATGGCACATGAGGCACAGTGGGTGAAAGGAGTTTCAGACACCGGACTGAACACAGGGACAAACAAGTTAAATGGTGCATTCTGAGTGGTGAAGTTTCCCAGTCTTCTTCCCAGACTCTGATCTAAGAGTGCTGGCAACTAGGTATATAAATTAGGTTACAATTAGTTGGAATTTATTCTAGATATACTGAAAAACAGGAGACTAGGTCTACCTAAACTTACACTTTGGGATAATCCAGTGAAAAGCTGGTTACATCATTGCCCTACAGTGCAGTCCATAAGTAAGCAGGGGAAGTTTCCATTTAGGTTTCAGTGCTTCATTCTTCACCATGAAAGCATAGTGAAGAAGAGTCACCTATCTGATGGAGGTGTCAAGAGTTCCAGACCAAACAGACAAACAACAAGCAGAGATAACAGAGATGATATGAGAACTAAGGAGAAATAAATATCACAGAAATTTATAAATTTGGATCAAAGCAAAATGAGACAAAAGCCATGACAAAGAAATTAAACTTCATTGCCCCCACTACCAGTAAACAAAGAGAAATGAATGATACAGAAAAAGAACAAATAGAACACAAGAATGAATTCATGGAAAACAAGAACATGACAGCTGACAGAAGGGTGAGAAGATAAAGAGCAAAAAGTAGAGAAACACAGCATGGTCTTTGTGGTCCTGAGAACTCCCTAAAGACTGAGATACAGATGATGATGTACCTGTTCAAAAATTTCTAGAAAATAACCAAATTCTTTCATTAAATTATATGTCTATCTTCCCTCTTCAAAAAAATATTTATTGGGATTTAACAACTTTGTCAAAGAGCTAGTACAGCTATCCCTCAGGTTCTACAGGGAATTATTCCCATGACCTCCTTCCTCCACACCAGAATCTGCAGATGCTCAAGTCTCTTCTGGGCTTCCCTAGTGGCTCAGATGGTAAAGAGTCTTCCTACAATGCAGAAGACTGGGGTTCGATCCCTGGGTTGGGAAAATCCCCTGGAGAAGGGAATGGCTACCCCCTCTAGTATCCTTGCTTGGAGAATCCCATGAACAGAGGAGCCTGGCAGGCTATAGTCCATGGGGTTGCAAAGAGTTGGACAAGACTGAGAGACTAATGCTTTCACTTTTCAAGTCTCTTTTATAAAGTGGTACAGTATTTGTCTATAACCTATGTTCATTCTCTTGTCTACTGCAAATCACCTCTAGATTACTTACAATACCTAATATAATGTAAATGCTATATAATTAGCTAAAAATACAATATAAATGCTATGCAAGCAGTTGCACTGGAGGCAAACTCAAGCTTTGCTTTGTGGTACTTTTTAGAATTTTCTCTTATTGAATATTTTTGCTGTGCAGTTGGTTGAATCCTTAGATGTGGAATCTGCTGATATGAAGGCCTGGATATAATATCCTAGAGCCATTATGTTAGATAATGTGAAAAATTCTAATTACAACTTATCCCTTGCCTTAATAATCTAATAATTGTTCCAGCTGACATTTTATTTTAGCTGAAAAATTTATTAATTTGTTATTGGTTTCTAATTGTTTTTAATAGTGTCTTGAACGTTATCAGCAGATCACTGTTAGGTGTAAACGATAGTGGAAAAACTTGCTCAGTTTTCTTATACAAATCTCTCAATACATACTGTTTACACAACAGAATCATTTCTTTTGCACATACTGATCACAGATGAGTAACTGTTCGTTTTGAGTGAATCTGTGGTATATATTTAAGTGTTCTGCTTGTGTACTTGGTTTAGATTATCTGAATGTATAATATATTGCCTCTCATCTTTAGTTATCACCCAAACATTTTGATTAATCCCAAATATTTTATTCAAAAATCTCTAATAAAAGGTCAAATTGTACTATATATTTATTTGCATAGCCGTTGCTTAGAACACCCTAAGGATGGAAACATTGGTTTACTTCACATTCTCAGTCCCTAGGGTGGTATCTAACCCCAAAAGTGCAGTTAAGTGCATGTGTCTGTGATACACTGATGAATAAAAGTCATGTCTTAGACACCAGGGACTCATGGAATGCACCAAACCAGAGTACACAAGAATGTTAGGAAAAAAAATCAAAGTCAACACATCCTACTGGGGTTTTAGATATAAGAAAGCTTTAAGGATTTTTAATGTTTTTTATATTTAGATTTAACTGAAAATGACAAAGAATTGAAATCTAAAATGAAGCAAAAATTCTATCATGAATGAAGTGAATTTTAATCATTGGGGGTGAAGTACAATTATCAAAGAAACTGGCCTTGCAAATCTAAGATTCTAGTATTCAAAATTGTTTAGATTTTTAAAGTTATTGTGAATGGAAGAGGGGCAGAAAGTAAAGCACCTACATTTTTCTTGTGTTGCACATTATTCACGGGAATTGAGCTTCCTCTTATAGAATTATGGAAGAAGCACCAAACAGTATTTCTTTGGACATACTACGGTTTCATAGTCAAAACTACCCTTCTTAATGGACAATTACAAACCAGAACCCCACACATTGTCCTTATTTTCTTTATCCATTGTGTGTTTAAATTAAAAAATGGGCCACCACAACTTAATTATGACTCTAAAACATGCTTTTAATCTTTGAGGCTTTAGATCCTACCCAAAGACAGGACATCCTCCAAAAACACATACACAAACAAACAGTAACAGCAATAACAAAACAGATTACCTTGCGCTATGTAAGGTGTAGTTTCCTCTTTTGGAGGGATGTTTGTGGGTCGTGGTGTGGGGGCAGGAGGTCTGTTCATAATGAATGAACGACTTCCAATTTTTTTCTTTATACTCCTATTGGCCAGAATTGTGTCATATTCACTGTCATCAATCTCAGCAAAAGTGTATGGGTCTTCCTCCGCTTCCTGATCCTTTTCATCTTCTTTCTTCTCTTCTTCGGAATCACTTCCTGTTTCATATCTTGCACTGAAATCACACCAACTTTGACTTCTTTCCATTTGGCCTTCCAACAATTTCCCTGCTTATAAAATATTTGAATGGTAGTTATTTATATTTTATACAATATTATTGGTGTCCATCTGTCAGTTGCTTGAACTCCGCCCCCCAGATAATTTGTATATTACTGTATAAATTCCAAAAAGAGAAAAGTGAATCATGTAATTTACTAACATAGTCTCCTTCAGTCTGTAATTGTCAACTTCTTAGAATAAGTTTGTTAAAGACATGGAATTCTTTGAAAACATACAAATAGGCATATAACTACTTTCCACATAGTTTATGAACGATTTAACATCAGGAAATCAAATCATAAAACTAAGCCTCAAATATCAAGTACTTTGAAAGCCTGTGTTTTTCAAGCCTAGTGTTTTCAAATTTTTAAAAAAAGTTTGAAGTCATTTTACCTTTTATAAGGATTGAACCAGGTATTTTGTCTAAAATCGATTTCTCTGAAAATGACAGAGGGGAATAGCCAAAAGCTCCATTGTTTAGCTTCTCATACTAAGTCTCAAGCTGGCTCTCTTGATTTCTATAGGTCAACATGAACCTCATTCCTTGATAAAGGATATTGAAAGTCGAGTTCATGAAATAAAAGATGGCATAGAAAATCAATGGCTTGAAGATTAATTTTCCAAGAATTAATCTTTTATGGTTAATAAATAGTCTTTATTCAGTAGTTTTTTATGGTTTTCATATTCAGCAAAATCTTTACATACTTTTATAAGAACATATTAAAATATTCTAGCAGCAGTTTATTTGGAAGACAAAGATACTATATACTGTGATCAATTAATAAGTTGAAGAGAATTTTGATGGTTCTCTCTGCCAGATGATGAGAAAAATTTTTTAAATGTGTCCTTTTGACAAGTGTTAAAGTATTAATGAAAACAATAAAAATGGAAATTATTTCAGTTATTGACTGAAAAATTGTTAATTCTCTGTGTTGTTCTGAGATTCATGCTCATGAACTAAGGAAGAATTAGTCTCCTTTCTGTTTAGTAAGAATCTGATAAAAAATTTTTAGCTTACTTAGTGGATATTTTAGTGGGAAAACTTAGGAGGTAGGGAGAAAGAGAAACTGGTAAGAGAAGAATAAAAAGGTATTATTATAAGAAGATTCAGCAACTGTTTTGGGTAGGTTTATGAGGCGAGACCAAAGGAGAGTCTGAGATCACCTCCCTGCTGAGTCTTAGCCTAGTTAGTTTAACCCAAGAAGTATGAATGCTAACATGCCTGGCATTAACTTTAAAATCTCCAAGACTTTCCTTTTCCCTTGTGAATAATATGGTTTTGAGATTCTGACTTCATGACTTCTGCTTCACTGACAGCATCCTAGGTGAAATCAGATTAAGTGTGTGGGAAACACACGTACAGTGTTTCATTTTTAGTGGAATGTGTCAACTATATTACTTTTAGGAACTGATTTCCTGAGCTGTTAACTCTCTTTGTTTCTCCACCTACCTCCTTTCTCAACTCTTTCTAAAGTTGGGCTTGCACTAGAAAGAAAACATTTCACTTTTCACTTCCCAGTGTATCAGATTATACTTTTCATGTTGGAGTTGGATCTGAGTTTTCTCAACTCAGATTGTACACTAGTAAATAATGATTAAAATATATCACTCCTATAATCCAATTTTTGAAATAATTGGGAAAGAATGGAAAACAAAGATAAGAATCCTAAAAGCCCAGGAAACCTGTCCATGGAAGAATTTAACACATTCTAACTACATGCTCTAGGGTCTTGGATCTAAGTCAAAGTGAAAGTCACTCAGTTGTGTCCACCTCTTTGCTACCTTATGGACTACACAGTCCATGGAATTCTCCAGGACAGAATACTGGAGTGGGTAGCTATTTCCTTCTTCAGGTGATCTTCCTAATCCAGGGATTGAAACCAGGTCTCCCGCATTGCAGGTGGATTCTTTACCAGCTGAGCCAGCAGGGAAGCCCAAGAATACTGGAGTGGGTAGCCTATCATTCTCCAGCGGATCCTCCCGACCCAGGAATCAAACCAGGGTCTCCTGCATTGCAGGTGGATTCTTTACCAGCTGAGCTACCAGGGAAGCCCAAGTCAAAGGGGGATCATAATGATTGTTGCCTTGAAAGTCTGCTGTGAAGATACAAAGAGACAGGATGTCAGTTTTAAACTGAAAAGTGTTCTATGTGACTGTTTTCTCCAATGAATATGTTCATGAATCCATCATAAGGAATTTGATGTTTAGGGCATTCATGAGGTGGCTTCTGTTTTGCAGTGACTTGAAGGCAGGAAAAAACTTGTACGGAACAACTCCTGAAGCTATCACTAGCTAAAGTCAAAGAACATATACAGTCTCCAGCGAAAAATAAGTGGGAGCTTCTAGTCTTACTTTCAAAGACCTCAGTCAAAGAATTTTAAGAAAAAGTACTGGCATTTTACTTTTAATTCACTTCCAATATTAGCCCCATGAAAAAATATGATATTAAAAGTGTGCTCAGTCACTCCGTTTTGTCTGACTCTGCAACCCCATGGACTGTATGTAGCTTGCCAGGCTCCTCACTCCATGGTATTTCCCAGTCAAGAATACTGGAAAGGGCAGCCATTTCCTACTGTAATTAAAAGTAACACTGCATTGAAAAATGTAATAATCTGGTTTTTAAATAACAGGAGTGAGTTTTTGTATGATGTTGCTTTTTATATTTGGTACTTTTCAGAAGATATATTAGTCAACACTATACTTGTGGTCCTAGATATCTGGTGAAAATTACTGTTTGTGGAATAATTTTTAACCTCCTAACCAACATACCATATATGGAAATTCACATTAGAAAAAACAGGATTTAAAATTTTATTTAAGTTATTTAGCTCCCTTTAAAAAGTAGCTAAAAATTAACTCCTTTAATAGCTTTAACCTGATATAAGACAACCTTGTTTTCTAACTGATTTTAACAACTACATAAAACTATAAAAGGGAGAAAAATACACCAAAATTTTGTTGTCAGGGCTCTATGTTCAGTGGGGTCGCAAAGAGTCAGACATGATTGAGTGACTGAGCATGCACGCAAGCAAGCACATACTAATTTACATCTCTCCCTCCACTCCCAATATTGATATAGCTACACCCTTTATCTATCTCAGCACATACCAGGTAATCAATATGTGTTTGTTGAATGAGTGAATGAATTGAGAAAGTACCCACTAGGTTTCCCATACTTTTCATTAAGAAGTATTTTCCATCTCTTATAAGGTACATAATCTTAGTAAGAGTTTATGTTGATTAAGTTGAACCTTTATAGAGATAATGCCTTCAAGGACACAAATGCTGAATTTCATGGTTTCAAAATTCACTTTTAAAAAATAGTCTTTATAGACTTTATAGCCTTCTAGGACTTGACAGGAGAAGGCAATGGCAACCCACTCCAGTACTCTTGCCTGGAAAATCCCATGGATGGAGGAGCCTGGTAGGCTGCAGTCCATGGGGTCGTGAAGAGTCAGACACGACTGAGCAACTTCACTTTCACTTTTCACTTTCATGCATTGGAGAAGGAAATGGCAATCCACTCCAGTGTTCTTGCCTGGAGGATCCCAGGGATGGGGGAGCCTGGTGGGCTGCCGTCTATGGGGTCGCACAGAGTCGGACATGACTGAAGCGACTTAGCAGCAGCAGCAGGACTTGACAACTCAAGTACAGTGACAAACGGGGCTTTAATAATAGATGCTTCTTTCATCCTTATTAAATTTTCTTTGTAAGAATGTTTTATGAATTTGGAAAGTAAACATGAAAGAGTGATCAGTAAAGTGAGTGGTAATTAGTGACTGTAGGAGTGAGCAGAAAAGTCTGCCAGGCTGTGGAACATCCCAGGAAGATAAGCCTACTATGGAAGCTCCTGGGGATGCTTCCCGCCCTTCACCCGACTCCCGTTCCCACCTCTGCTGCTACACAGCTTCATTCCTGCATCTGGGAACAATGCTATCACAGTCATTTAACTTTCACTTTAGCAAGACAGAGTGCTTTTAGACTTTGGTCTCAATGCAGGGTGTGATAAACCCTTTACCACTTGCTTCCCCCTGCGGCTCTGACTGAGTGACTGTGCCCAAGCTCATTTTCAAATCTGTAACACATTAGCTTTTCTCTTTTGCCAGAAAACTAAGGGCATTTTTAATACCCAAAGTTGTCATTTACTTTTCCACATGACGCTTGAGGTTCATTTTATGTGAAGAGTGACCGACTCCTTCCAATTTTATTTTTTTACTTACAGAAAGCTTGGTAATGAGACTTCTTTCCTGGAAGGAAAAAGAAAGAAAACGAGAGAGGGAGAGAGGAAGAAGAGAAGTGAGGGGTAAGGAAAGGTAGAGAGAGAAGGACTAAAGGAGGAAAGAAGGGAGGGAGGGAGGGAGGGAGGGAGTTAGTGGCAGGTTCCTCTTAGCTGATTTCTCAGGTTTTAGTTATTAAAGAACAGCAGGAAAGTTTTTCTTGGTTTTAAACGCTGATCTTTGTATAGCTTCACCACTCCTGCACTATATGCTGTGTAAGCATGTCAAAGTTTCAAAGTTGTTTTAAACTTAAACTTACCTTGTACTGGGAAGTGAGGTTTTTCCAGTTGGAAGGCAGTGGTTACAGGTCGTGGTGGCGGGAGAGGTGGTCTGGGACACACGAGGGGCTCTTGGGAATTATTTTCAGGGTTGTCTCCAGGAATGAACACATACAAGTCATCGTACTGGTTCTCACTTTCACTGTCAACCTCTGGAGGACTGTGCTCAGCCTCCATGCCTGATTCATGCTCTTTTTCTTCCTCTGCCATTTCATTCACTTTGGCTTCTTCTGCCGTCTGCCTGTAAAGCCAGCTTTGATGGTCGAGAGCTGGGCTCTGTACGGCTGTTTATGATAAAGATTGTAGGATTTCATTTAAACACTCCATCTGGAGGCGGTTAATGCTTTGTAACTTGGTACAGAAGTGGTGGTAATATTAATTAAACTTTTATGAACTGATACAGAAGAAAGCTAATAAATGTGTAGTTTTGGTGAATAGCCATTATTGAGCTTTTAAAATATTTACTGAGAGAGCTCCATTACATCCTGCTACTTCCGTTTATGACACTCTCATACACATAATAATATGTAATATTCTGATATTACATATATAATAATATTCCAATTCTCTAGAGTTATTGCTTGAGCAGATTCAGTATATGACTTTATTACCATATTTTTAGTAGACAATATGACTAACCTAACAAGTAATAAGTAAGTTAATGGACAAGGTAAAGACAAGGAACAAAAATCTTATAAATACTGTGATCAAATGAGTCTGTGATTCTTCCTTAGTTATTATTTAACATTTATCACCAGATGATATCTTAATTCTTAAAAGTACTATTTGATAAAGTGTTGATATTTTTCCATTGGGAAGGCATCTAAATTACCAATAGTAGGTAAATACTTTTTCTACTTTTAAAAAATTAAAAAAAAATTTTTTTTTTAAAATTTCTACTTTTCAAAATTAAAAAAAAATTTAATTAGAGGATAATGCTTTACAATGTTGTGTTGGCTTCTGCTGTACAACAACCATAAATAAGCTATAAATATACACATATTCCCTCACTCTTGAGCCTCCCTCTCACCCCCTTATCCCATCCTCCTAGGTCATCACAGAGCACTGAGCTGAGTAGGTAAATATTGTTAAGGCTCAGTTCTCTCACCAAAAAAATCTATTTTATTCTGAAACTTAACCAAATGATTCAGGCAAATTTCCTCTACTCTAAGAATCATGATTCCATTATTTGTGTTTATACTGTACACAGTAAATGCTCTCTAGCCACTCAGGAAGAAAATAGAAAAATACATAATGCAATCAGCTTAAATCTTAAAACTTGTGGTTTATATTTTCTTTATAGAAATTCTGCTCTGAATAAAGTAGTCACAAAAATTTGAAATGAACTTTGGAATCTATATTGGAGGGAAAAGGCGAATTGCTGTCATGAGTGCAATAGAAAAGCAAATAACTGTTGTTTCAAAGTTTTGTTAAACTAAAATACAGCTAAAGAAGACAAATGGCAGAGTACAGACAAAGAGGAATTTTTCTTTATATGAAGAGTTACACTGTAGACATTTTTTAGCAACCGGAGGAAAAAATCAGTCGTGTGGGAAAATCATGTTCATGATGGTACTGCATATTTCTACATGAATTTTATTTTTAATTTCTCTCATTTTTCATGTGAGAAAGAGGAAAGGTCTAGCTGCCAGTATTAGAACTGATACCAAGATTTTTTAACTATCAGCTGGGGCAGAGCCGACGGTGTTTTGTTCTTGCACAGATCTCTGCACAGACCTCATTCATCTTTCTGCCTCTAACCCCAAACGCAGCCTGAAATAAAGTAGCTTCTAGATATGCTGATGGAGTAAATGATGGAGTGGCTGAAAAGAAATCATTGCTCAGGCTAGCAAAAGGACTTCACTGTTCCTATCTGGGCAAATCGATCATCAACTTAGAATTACATTCATGCTATAGGCAATTCCTCACAGCTACCTTTATGTCTACATGTTCAGTTTATGTATTCTATTTTATGTAAACACTGTCTAAGCAACAGGGTCTCCTTAGTCCTTGTCAAATATGCCCAAACCTGGAATACAGCCCTCGAGAGTCATACATGGGTGGGTCAGTGGGTTTTAGGAAAATTCACAGAAATGATGATACCAATGGAAATTTGCTGACTTAGGGTGTTCTATGTTTCACCTCTTCTCCAAGGAAAGAGTCAGAGGCCTGAGTCCAATCATACAGAATTTCATATCAGTGACAGTTTCAGGTCCAAACAGTCTGTAGAAATGACGTTGTTCTGTACCAATAACTGAAATAATGTCTTATTACAGGTAGTACTTTTGAGAATTAAATGTCATAATAAATACATGGTCATTATCAATGATGGGCTTTACATCACTTTCATTACCACTAAAATGATAATAAATCATTAAAATGATAATAAAATGTATAACTTTAAAATTTAGTGCATCAATTGATTACATTATCATTTAGCATGATTTTGTGTTCTGTCCTAGTGTTTGAAGCGTTTACTGATTTTGCCAAAGTATGCTAGTTAAGGAATTGTATTTAATATTATTTGATTTGCAAGTCATTCCATCAGTTGAAAAACTGGTAGGCAGTTTTATGGAGCATCAGCTGTGAACTACTCAAAGTGCAAACGACCTGAGGTAAGAACAGGGGAATTTGGAACAGAAGTGTGATTAGTTCCTTCGTGAAGTACAGAATATTAGGGGCAAACGGGAAGGCAACGGTTTCAAGGTTTCTTAACAGAGTACTACTGGCATTTTTGAGAAGATATGTTTCCTGGGGCACGTCCTGTGTATTGCAGGATATTTAGCAGAATTTTTAGCAAAACTCCCTTCTCAACTCATGACAACAACAAAATCTCCATTCATTGATGTACAATCTCTGCTGGGAGTAGAAAATAATGCTTCATTAAGAGCCACTGTGTTATTGCGACAATCCAGGGGAGAGCTGATGCCTGAGTGGACAGTGTGGATAAATAACAGTGACAGGGTAAGGAAATACTGGCCGTATTGTGAAGGTGGAGTTCTACTATCTGACACATTGGATGTCGGGTAGGAGAGAAAGTAAAAAATGGTGACTCCAAGTTTTGGGACTGAATTGAACATGGAAGAAATCTTTATTTCCTGAGATGGCAGTATCAGCAGGTAGAGTAGATTTGGGCATGATTGGGGGCTTTCAGATTTAGAAATGTTGAGTGGGAGATGCCCGTCAGACTAGCCCAGTGAGCAAGCTGCTGTGAACCAGTGGAGTCTGGCATGATGGGTAGAATTATGTACATGGAGGAAGATTCTGAAATAGTCTTCAGTCATTATATATAGAACTATACATTCTATTACAGCCAGCGGGGACCTTAGAGAGACCTAGTGCAAACTTCTCATTTATTATCTGAGAAAACTGAGGTCTGAAAATAATGTGACTTTGTTTAAAAAAATAAAAAAAATATAGTTATTGCAGAACATCTATATCAAACTGACTAGTGTACTTTCTTTGGGTAGGAAAAACTGCTGGTTTGATTATTAAACACTGAACTTGTTAGAACTATTTAAATTAGCAAGATAATGTAGTAATATTTCTACCAGATGATATGCTCAAAGTCATTCCATTAATTAAATGTCTTCCAATGCTCTTTGTGTTTTTCCACACTCTCTTCAGTTTGACTTTACCAGTTACAAGTACCTTAATTTAAGTGTTATGTATATATGTAACATAGAGGAGCACTTACTAGGAGAACATGTAGAAAATGAGGTAATACCCTCTTCATGGTGACTTTCTTGCTCATTATCTCTGCTAACTTCTTGGATCTGAAATAAAGGAGTGCAATTTTCAATAACATGCATTAATATTAATAAATCTGTATTTTTAATATACCAAATGGAGAGCTGATACCTGTGAAAATAAGAATTAGTTTTTAAATTTTAATTTAAATACTTTGATTATATTATATGTCTTAGCTATTATATTTGGGCCATATACAATTTTTTCAATGACACGTAGTATTAAAAAAGTGTAACTAGAACAATATAACATTCATAATAAACAATAAATATATTTTAAATGGAACTTCTTGCAATACTTTTAAGATTCAGAGCAATAACTATGAAATTTTTACAATATATAACTCTTGAATAAAACTGAATTGAACTATCTCATTTAGAAACCATAAACTTTGCTTCCTTTGAACATTTCTGTATCTTTTACCAGATCAAAAAATAATTAATTACATCAAGGATTAAAATACAGTGAAAGACAGTGAAATTTTAAAGAACTTTCTTTAAAAAGAAAAAGGAAGCTGAGTAAAGGAATTTATGTTCCTCTTTCTTAAATCAGTTCCACTACAACTAGAAGGGGGAATTACTGAGAAAGCATAGGGACCGGCTTTATTTTCTCTGGAATTCCTCTGCTCAGTTCTTCAGTTGTGTCCAAATCTTTGTAACGCTATGGACAGGAGCCCACCAGGGTCCTCTGTCCATGGGATTCTCTAGGCAAGAATACCGGAGTAAGTTGCCGTATCTTTCTCCAGGGGATCCTCCCGACCCAGGGATGGAACCCTGATCTCCTGTATCTCCTGCATTGGCAGGCAGATTCTTTTACCACTGAGCCATCTGGGAAGCTGGAATTGCTAGCCTTTGCTTATAATCTCTGAAGGAGGCATGAAGTCTAAATTACTGGAACACATTGGTGGTTGTAGAGAAAACTAAGTAACTCCAGTGACAGTTCTATTTGTACAAAAGCATGTTGAGAAAGAGATGGAGCTTGGTTGCATTAACATAGATCACATTTTGTTACCAAGAACACCAAGTGATTATTCAAACAATTTATGCTTTTTTACTTAATAAAATTGATGGAAATGATTAGGCCATTGCTCTATACTTTAAAAATTAGAAGTGTTCACATTAAAGCATTATTAAATTTATAACAGCCTTGGTGTGCAAGAGTATTTGACTTGCATCATGACTTCATCAATTTGATTTGTTACCCACTTTGGCCAATGAGAGCTCAATGGAATTTATTTTATTTGTTGTTGTTGTTTAGTCAGTTGTGTCCGACTCTTTGCAACCCCATGGACAGTATCCTGCCAGGTTTCTCTGTACATGGGATTTCCCAGGCAAGAATACTAGAATGGGCTGCCATTTCCTATTCCAGGGATCTTCCCAACACAGGGATGGAACCAGCAGCTCTGCAAGTCTCCTGTATTGCAGGCAGATTCTTTACCACTGAGCCACTGGGGAAGCCAGAAGCAGCAGTCTTTGATTTCCATTGAAATCTTGAAACTAAAAAATCTCTTTAATGTTTTTATAGTGAGCTTGATGCAGAAGCTCATTTCCTTTTTTTATCGAAGTATTAGTTGATTTGCAATGTTGTGTTAGTTCCTGGTGTAAGGAAAAGTGACTCTGTTTTTCATATACATATAACACGTATTTCACATTCTTTTCTATTTAAATTATATTTTCTCCCTTGCGGACTCAATTAAATGCTAATGTGAAAAGTCATGTGACTTTACTACAGAGATTGACAAGTTGGTTGATGTCTGTACGCTCAGTATTAAAAGCATTGTTGATATGGCCATTTTTTGTTTTCAGTTAGCCTGACCTCTATATTTCACAAAGTAGATCAAGAATGTATTTTTTAAAATCCATAATATTAAAATCACACCAAGGAAGTTTTTACTAGTTGAGTACCAGGAATGCTTTTTAAAGATTTCAGGAATTATGTGAAAATTTCCTTTAACCTATTCACAAACCTAGACACCACAAGCTCAAAATCAGTCTCTTAATAAAGAGACTGTGGGCAACTGTGTAGGAGTTATGTCTGTGTATGTGTGTGTGTGTGTGTGTGTGTGTGTGTGTGTGTGTGTACTGAGGTTGAAACCTAATGGAATAATTTTTACATTATAACTTTAGCTTTATGGCATTTATATAAACAAATACAAAAGCCTAAAAATGTCTTGAAGAAAATGGCTTCCAAATACAAAAAATAGCCAAATTTGATTGAGCACTTTCATAATTATTATGTAAAACTGGTATTTTGTATGATCAGGCTATATAGAAAGCAACTGTTTTCCAGGAATGAAAGGATCTTAAGACTTATTTACACTAAAAAATATTGTGTCTTTCTAGAATTCTTTACACTTACAATCATATATACTTTGGAAAAATGTGTTATATCTAATGACATATTAATAACTGGTAAAATCAAGGATGGCTCAAAAGTATGGTGGCATTCTGACATCTAAGCACTTTGATACTTTGTTATGTGGTGCAGAGGACAGAGAGTGGATTTTGAAGTCTAAGCTCTCCTCACACCTTGAGGCCACTTCCAGCCAGTCTCCCTAAGGGGTGACACACAGGGCAGACAGCTTCTGGTCCTAGATCCATCAGTTCTAACTACAGTTGTGAATTTCAAGCTTTGGCACCTGACCCTTTTAACTACATTCCAGCCCTATATGATAATGCTTGTTTCTAATCCATCACAGTTGTGATTGCATTTGTGAGGTACCACCACCTTTACTGAACCAGGGCTTCCTTGGTTTCTCAGAAGGTAAAGAATCCACCTTCAATGCAGGAAACCTGGATTTGATCCCCAGGTCGGGAAGATGGAGAACGGAATGTCTACCCACTCCAGTATTCTTGCCTGGAGAATTCTAAGGACAGAGGAGACTGGGGGGCTACAGTCTATGGGGTCACAAAGAGTCAGACACTATTGAGCTACTTGACACTTTGACTTTCACTTCACGCATGGTTTGAATTCAGCCATCTTTCACTAAAATGTGAATGATACAACTAAAACCCACTCCTTGCTTAAGGTTGTGGCAGTAAAAGTAAAAATGTAATTGTCATTTACAATTATGGAAACTAAAGTTTGAAAGGAACCTGTTCATACACTGATACAATGCTGAAACTATGTGTCACAATAAAACTGTAATAATTTGGATATTTATCCAACCAAGTTTGTTTTTAAATGTAGTCTATGCATAGAGAACAGCCTTGTGGTTGCTATGGGGGAGGAAGGTGGCTGAGAGCAGGACTAGGAGTATGGGGTTAGCAGATTCAAGTTACTATATATAGGATGGATACACAAGGTCCTACTATATAGCACAGGGAGCTATATTCAATATTCTGTGATAAACCACAATGGGAAAGAATATGAAAAATGATGTATATTTATGCATAACTGAGTCACTTTACTGTACAGCAGAGGTTGGCACAACATTGTAAATCAGCTATACTTCAATAAAAAAATTAAATATAATCTATGGTCTGCACTGTCCAGCCCTCTTTATAAACTGGCTCTTCCTGGTTTCCACACTCGTCCTCTTCTCCTTTTACAGAATGTATACTGTCTGGGAGATCTTATCCACTGCAATGTCTTTAGTTTATATCTCTATCATGATGATTCATAGACATGTAATTTGCTCCAAATTTTTCTGGGGTCTAGATTCTAGGATTCAGCAAAGGATACTAGAGTAACTATTCACAGAAGCATAGGGAAAAACCTGGAGGGAGGGGGAAAAATCAGGAGAGACTATACATTAAATATTTGTGTCCCTTCAAAATTCATATGTCAAAATCCTAACCCTCAAAGTGACTGTATTAGGGAGTGGAGGTTTTTGGAAAGTAATAAGATCATGAGGGTGGGGCTCTGATGAATGGGATTAGTGCCCTGATAAAAGAGACCTCACAAAGATTCCTTATGCCTTCCGTCATATGAGGACACAGTGAGAAGATAGCTATGCATGAACCAGGAGGAGGGCCCTCACCAGATACCAAATCTGATTGCACCATGATTTTGGACTTCCCAGCCTCTTGAACTGTGAGAAATATGTGTTTGTTGTTTATAAGCCACCCAACTTATGATATTTTCGTTAGAGCAGCTTGAATGGCCAAAGACAGAGAATTTCAAGTAATCCTTGCTTCACCAAGGGTAAAAAAGGAAAGTCCTGAAAACAGTTTCTATACATTTTAAATCAAGATCATTGGTGACCCTGGGGAGGGGAACTATAGTGGAACTGTGTGACTTTATCCTGGACTGAATCTTGGGGTGTAATATGGGAGTGAAGAATGGAGGGCATTATATACACAGAGTTTCCTTTTAGGAACTATGATGTGAGTAAGGGTTACGGGACAACACTGATTAAGATTTGTTTTTCAAACAATAGTTAAAAGATGTCACTGAAAGAGTGCATTACTGCAGGTCTTTTTTCTATTCCTATAATAAGAACAAAAGCATATACCAGACATAAATGTAAAGCTTTGCTACTGACAATTATAAAACCTTGAAATCAGTTTTAGTTTCAAAATCCTAAGTTAAAAAAATGTAAACTTCTGTAAAGGAAACACAAAATACCAGTATGTCAGAATTAGAAATCATTATGGTGTTTTGAATACTCCAATTATATCAAATTTTTAAAAAACATGCTTTAATTTGGAGTAAAACTAAGTAGAAGCTAAATAATGGATACATTTACGTTTCCAAGTTGACAGATTAGAGTCAGTGAAGAGGTAGCCAGGTTTACATTTATGTTGACTATTGCTAACAGCCATCTTTTTTTTCCCTTTTTTTCTGAGCTTTTGATAATTTGAGTGAGGGTCAAAGAGAACCAAATGGAAAAATCTAAGTTGAGTAATAAAAGGTTAGCATTGTCATCATCACAGTTTTGCACATGTCATTTATATAAAAAACAGAAAAGCAAGTGGTTTCTGAAATCTAAGCCAGAAGCAAACATAAAACACCACTTAGAGACCCAGCAATTTCCCCAAAGATTATACTCTTCAGTTGTTAGATAACAAGTGTTATTTGACAAATGAGACAAAAGACCTCTAAGTTTATATTATCAGAAAATAAGTGTTCTTTGAGCAAATTAAATAGAAAGGTTCTTAAAGATTATACTGTTGCTATCTATCCCCAATAAGTATTTATAAGGCTGGAATAATTTCTAGCTTTGACATACAGAATTAGAAGAGTCAATTCTATTGATCAGAGAATTTAAAATATGAAGGATCAACAGTCAGACAAGATGAATAATAAATTAATGAAGACATGGTAGAAGAGCAAATAAAATTTCTACCCTTAAGCCTTCAGTTTGAAGGCAGGTAAAATTCAGAAGAGGCTCTTCTTTTGGGAAAAAGTCACTAGAGACAAAGCTGTTGTTACTAACTATAAATATATAGATTTATATTTTTTTGATGTGGCAACACACCATAATACTCTTAAGTATTCCCATTTTACAGTTTTACATTTAAATTGTGGAATTGAACTAGCAACACC
Source organism: Cervus canadensis (assembly GCF_019320065.1). NCBI lineage: Eukaryota > Metazoa > Chordata > Mammalia > Artiodactyla > Cervidae > Cervus > Cervus canadensis. The sequence goes on along the minus strand of NC_057404.1, from coordinate 41,029,807 downwards.
ATCAATATCATTTAGTAGCAGAGCAGTATCAGTATCTCTTAATCACAGAAACCTGTGAGACACATATGTAGCCTCAATAAATAATTTTGCTTATTAAAAGTCATTTTCACCCCATCTCAATTTACTAGCTTCCATTCACATAAATTATCAGATCTTTACCATTCCCACATAGTTTTGATGAGTAAGTACATTGGCAGGATGGATACTTAGATCTTACCTAAATACAGATCTATTTAAGAAACATTAGACAAATATATATTTTTATGTACCGAAAACAACCAAAAGTTATACTAGATTTGGTAAGTTAATAATAGAACAAACCTATTGAAAGTAAATCTGCAGTGCATTTAAGGTAAAAATAAGATGGAAAACTTTTGTGGTAGGAAAAACGACATTGTTATATATTAAAGAAACATATTTCCCCTACACTGGCATGTAAAATCAAAATAGAAGAGACTCAATAAAACCAGTAAGTTCACTTTGGGAGAAAAACATCATTTTCTTTAGTCCAGAAATCTGAAAGCTTTTAACTTATAATAGTGAAATAAATTTTATTTTGTGGGGGCCCCAATCAAAACACTAAAGGTGCTGCTGTTTCTATTCTAAAATTACCGTAAAAAGAGCTTCATCCCACTTCATTCTGCCACTAAGTGCAAACATCTTGTGAGGCAGTAGCTTAGCATTTTCATGCTTCAAGTGATTTGTTTGGCAGATTTCAGTTGCTTGTGAAAATAATTCCTAATCTTCATATTCATAGCCTAAAGGAAACCAGGACTAGTCTAATGGAAATCAGGGTGTGTCTGATATCCATTTTCATCTAGAAGTAACTTCATGAGTGTGTAATCTTACATGAAGTTTAGATAAATTAGTTTAATGAAATTTATCTTCAGCTTTACATATCTTCTGAGAAAGATTTTTCTGGTTCTTAATTTAGACAGTTATTCATTCCCAAATAGCAGGCCATGGCATTTTCCTGAAGAAGGGTTTCACAATAGAATATATAAAGTTTAAAATAGCTCCTTAAATTAAAAAGAAATTCCTTTTTACATATGGTCAACTTATCTTTGACAGAACAACAAAGGCAACACAATGAAACCAAGAGAGTCTCTTCAACAAATGATGCTGAAACAAGTGGACATCCACACGTAAAACATCAGTCTAGACACAGACTTTATACCCTTCACAAAAGTTAACCCAAAATGGATCATAGACCTAAAAGCAAAATTACAAAACTCACAGACAATAATGGGAAAACCGTAGATGATTTTGGTTATGGTGATGTCTTTTTCGATAACACCAAAGCAAGATCCATGAAAGAAACAGTTGATAACCTGAACTTTATTAAAAATAAAAACTTCTGCTGTGCAAAAGACAAACTCAAGACAAACAGAAGACAAGCCACAGACTAAGAGAGAATATCTGCAAAAGATACTTCTGATAAAGGTCTGTTAACAAAGTATACGAAGAACCTTTAAAATTCAACAAGAAAATAAATTGATTAAGAAATGGGCCAAAGATCTTATCAGACACCACAGCAAAGAAGATACACATGTGGCAAATAGGCATATGAAAAAATGATCCACATCTTTCCCATATGGTATTATGGAAATGCAAATTAAAACAACAATGAGATAATTAGATTCCCTGAGGATTCCCAATCCCTTTGCTGGATCCCCAGAGTGAGAAGCCTGACATGGGGCCCAGAACCTTCACAGCAGTGGGAGAACTTTGATATTATTGTTCTCCAGTTTGGGGGTTGCTCACCCGGCAGGTATGGGATTTGATTTTATCATGTTTGCGCCCCTCCTACCATCTCATTGTGGCTTCTTTGTCTTTGGACATAGGGTATCTTTTTTAAGTGGGTTCCACTGTTCTCCAGTCAGTGGTTGCTTAACAACTAGTTGTGATTTTGGTGCTCTTGCAGGAGGAGATGAGTGTACATCCTTCTACTCCACCATCTTGAACTGGATGCTCAGAACACAAATTTTTAGGGCAATCAATAATACTTGGCAATGAAAATCTTTGATATAGGTTATTATACTTTTGCCTAAACACATAGAATGTATGACCCCAAGAGTGAACAGTAAGGTGAACTATGGACTCTGGGTGGTTACGATGTATCAAATTAGATTCATCCCTGGTAAAAAAACAAAAAAAAAGGACCAATTTGGTGAGTGATGTTGATAATGGGGGTGAGTATATCTGTGTAGGAGCAGGGATATATCATAAATTTCTTGCTCTCAGTTTTGCTGTAAACCTAAAACTTGTCTATAAAATCAAGTCTGTTAAAAATTTTAAAGAAATTCATATGCAAATAGATAGTGGATTTAATGTTATTAATTTTGTCTGCAAGAGCTCTTGAAACTGTTCAGGATAAAACTCTATAGAAACCAACAATGAGTTAGCACATACAAATATTAATATAATGGTTGAATCCCTAGGTCAACTAGCTTTCTAACTATAAGTATTCTGTTTAGATATTTGAATCACTTTACATTGTAATGGATCATGTAATTAAAATAGTAAGATAAGGATTGAGGTACTTTAACTGAGATTTGCATTTATGAACAGCTGAGTGAATTGAATGAATTTGAGGACATTTGGAAGTTTTATAAAGATATATTCCTCACTAAATCACTGAATAGCTTAGAAATTCATCAAGCTAAAGCAATGTCAATCCAGTTTAGGCAAAATTCTATCACTAGAGAATTGAAGCAATGGCAATGGGGCTGTATTTTTTTATTTACTTATTTAAAAACATTTATTCAGAACTTACTAAATATTAGAAACTAGGCTAGGCTGGGAGCATAATGAAGGATAAGTTAAGTTTAAAAAAAAAAAAAACACTGAAAATACCCACATACATATTCATAATACATATGATAGGTACAATGGCATTATTATTAAAAATAATAACATATAATATTTACAGTGTACTAGCACTGGTCTGGTGGGCCACAGTCCAAAAGGGTCCCAAAGAGTCAGACATGACTGGGTGACTAAGCACATAAACATACACGCACACAGACTCTGGTCTAAGTTCTGTATTATGTTAATTTATTTTAGCCTCCAAACAATTTTATGAAATAGGTTTACTGTTGTAATCCTCACTTAATGAGTCAAAAAAAACTTACAGTGGGGTTAAGTAACAGCTAATGTCTCTTACTAGAGGGCTCAAACAATAGGAAAATAAATAAATAAGTGTATACAAGAAAGAATGTGTTGTCACCTAAGACGGCCATGAATCAAGAGTCATAGAGATTCACACAACAGATGCGTGCGTGCTCAGTCTTTAAGTCGTGTCCAGCTCTTTTGTGATCGCATGGACTGTAGACCAGGCTCCGCTGTCCATGGGATTTCCCATTCAAGAATACTGGAGTGAGTTGCCATTTCCTACTCTGGGGGATCTTCCTGATCCAGGGATTGGACTTGCGTCCTTTGCATTGCAGATGGATTCTTTGCCATTGAGCCAGCAGGGAAGACCCATCTTAGGACAGATAGCTGACAAAACTTTGGAAGAAATGCACAAATCTCAGGGCTGTGGCTGGCATTGGAGACATCTTTGAAAGATGATTAAAATATTTAAAAGTGGGGGCGGGGCATCATGAGCAAAGTAACATAATTAAATGTGGCCATGGGAAAGCACAGGCTGTGTTTGGGAAACACTGGATCATCCTGCTTGACTAGCGGGTAAGGGCAACAGACGTCTGGTTACAGGGTGCACAGAATCCCTAGTTGCCCAGTTCTGTCTCCTCAGTATTTCTGGCCCTCAGGCCAGGTAGTGGGGAGCCAGGCTGTCCGTCCAGTTGGCCTGTGAAGCATATGCTGAGTACTGTCTTGGCTATTGTCTGCGTTATGAGAAAACAGAAGGCCCACTCTCAGTCCCCACAGAAGAGATGGTCCAAACAGCAACAGTAGCCTTTGAAAGCACATACAGACATCATTAAACCATATCACGGCTGTATCGATGCCAATATGTGTGTGTATGCTGAGTTGTGTCCAACTGTTTGCGACCCTGCTGACTGTAGCCTGCCAAGCTCCTCTGTCCATGGAATTTTCCAGGCAAGAATATTGGAATGGGTTGCCATTTCCTACTCCAAGAGATCTTTCCAATCCCAGAATCAATTTGCATCTCTTGCGTCTCCTGCATTGGCAGGCGGATTCTTTTACCACTGAACCACCTGGGAAGCCCATAGATGCTGCTAGAAGAGTGCTAATGGGGACCGTGGGGTCAGGGATAGAGGTGGGGAGAAAATGCACCCAAACCAGCAAAGAAGATTCCAAGCTTCCCTTTTCATTTTCTCTCCTGCCTTTGAGAAGCAGGAGACAGCTATGTTTTCACATTTGACTTGGATACAAATACAGTGAAAATACCTAATAAACATTCTTGTGTTCTGAGAAATAAAAAAATGAGATGAATGGAGATATGTTCTAATCAGAGAATCTTGCTGTAGGCCCAATCTTTCAGAGGAAAAAAAAAAAAAACTGTTGTAAGATGAAAATGTTAGAAGTAAGAACATACAGGTTGCACGGTGATATCGTTTGACAACTTAATGGTCTGTGTCTCCTTGGTAGCACAGAACAAAAGTGTGTGTGGCTCTTATTCCTTCTACATTCACCTCGGGGAATATATACAGTTATCGTAAATGGGATCAGAGAGGCAGAGAAGTTTTTAAATGGTTGTTCAAGGGCACTAGATGAAGCCAGTTTCTTCTAATCAGGGTTTGATCCACCACTCTTGAGATACACGTGACACATGACTAGAAACACTTCTCTCTATCTTGCTGCCAAAGAATGAGATGCAGATGTCATGATTTAGGAAGGTTTTGATTACAGTGTCTACATTTATAAAGTAATTAATGATTTTCAAAGCAGTTTCGCATATATCACCATCTTCATATCAACACTGCAAGTCAGGCACAAGGAGACTTAAGTGAAGACAGATGAAGAGATGGTGTCTTGTCCGCAGCTTACAGTGTATAAAGCAGAGATTCAAATCCAGGATAACCCAGGAACTGGGGGGTTTATATCCTGTGGATCCTTGTCCAGTGTTCTTTATATTATGAATATGTTGCTTTTTATTAAAACTATTTGTACCAGGTAAATATGTCATTAAAAGAGATGGAGTGAAAATGATATATTTTTTGGAAATGAAACTCTTTACTCAATGAAGAAATCATGTCTGACTACAGATCAAAGTTCTATAAATGATAGTGAAGTTTAAAAATTTATGTTGGTGGTAAAAATGAAGCTGAAATTCAGAGGCTCTATCTTTGACTAATAGTCTATTTTCTAGAGAATGTGAATAAGAGAGAATTATGGAGTTAATCCAAAAAAATCTAGTAATCAATTAAATTCTATTACACAGTTTAGGATGAAAGATGACCTCCATGACTTCAAAATCATTAAAAAACAACTCTGATATATTCCTAAAGATAGAAAAGTCTGTATTTTACTGTTTATTTACCAGCAGATTGAATTTTCAAGAAAGTGTAACTTTTTCCAGTGGAGAAACATTTTTATCAGGTAGACTTAACCTGCCTTTTGATAGATGTAATAAAAAGATAAATGAAAGTAAAATTCCACACATTATAGTTATATTTGTTTTATGATAGTACACCTTGGTATAGGAAGATTACAATTTACTTAAAATTGTGGTTTCAGATTTCCTTGCTTCCCTGGCCCTCATTACCACAGCAGATTTTATATCCATGCTTTCTTTCTTTCTTCCTGAGTCTTTAGCCACATTTCACAGATAAGCCAAAGCACTTAGCCACTGGACATTGGTTTGTCTCTGGAACACAGTACCAACTTCTGTTTGACCACTTCTGCAAGTGTTATCAACCCTTCCAGTGCAAAGCCTATACAGACAGGTCATTTGCTAAAACAGAGATGTTGGATTTGTGCTTGTTTCTTTTAATTACTTTTATCTGGTCACATAAACTGCCCAGATATGCCTTTCCACTTCATCAAATAGTTAACTCACGATAAACAGAGGTCAGGTGTTATATTTTAGGGGTTGTATTTCTTCATTCTTATTCTTTTTAGACTTGCCTATTAGCTCAATGTTTTCTTTCTTTTCCTTTGACTTTTAAAAAGAAAGAAATAAAACCATAGAATGACAGGCTTTCATACAATGAGTTAACAAATCTCTACTGTTATCTAAATTCTAGTTTGGTGAGACATTTTAACCAAACGTAAAGTAGCATGATTCAGGTGACCCCTATATTATCCTTTTGTGAATCACAGGATGTGTGGGCCAGATGTACTAAAGATAAAAATACAGTTCAGAAGGCAATTTAAATAGATCATATGTTCTGGGAAGATTACCTGTCAGGAAAATCAGGAAAAAAATGAATTTAAAATTATGACATCCTACTCAGACACCTTGTTATATGTGGCTGGGTAAAGAATTCCATTTCACATCTAATGTCCATGTCTTATACAATAAAACCTATATAAGAAAGCATTGGAGATTTTCAGCCATGAAGTGTTCTTTTCATACTTTACCCCATCCTGGAAAGGATAACCTAGATTATTGCATTTTAGGAGGTTGAGAGGAAAGTTAACTTTAAGATGAGGAACAATATCAGATAGTGTAGTGATCTTGGCTCTCGATGCACAGTAAATTCCCAGGGGGAGCTTTCATAAACTCCCTATTTCTAGGCCCCACCCAAGACCAACTAATTAGAATAATCAGAGATGGGACCCAGGCTGTAGTATTCATGAAAGGCTCTGCTGAGGATTCTACTCTGTGTCCAGTACGGAGACCCATGAGGACAGTGAATACAAGCACAGATTTAGAATGAGATGGCCTAAATTCATAGTGGCTCCTGACTATTGACTTATGAACAAGTTATTGAATCTTTCTCGGAACTAGTTTTTATCTATAAATCAAGTACCTACTACTTTGGGTTGTTTCAAGGGTTAGATGAGCTATTTCCTGTCATAGATTAAATGCTATTACTACTATGCACATGTCAAGTCTCAAATGGTAGTTCAGTTCCTGTACCCTGATCCCTGATGGCATTCCAAACTTTCATTATCAGATCACTTGCTGAATTAGAACTTTATATTTTCTTTAGAGGCAGTGCTGTGCCTTCTTGAAGCAGCAGAGCAACGTGGTTAAGAGCATGGACACAGGAAACAATAGTTAGGTTCAAATCTTGACTGCATCTTCTTGTAGCCCTGTGACACTGGTTAAACACTTGATTTTTCTCTCCCTCAATCTGCTCATTTGTAAAATGGGTTACTAACATTATCTGCCTCAGAGGATTATTGTGATGAGTAAATGTATTAATATACACAAGATAGATGGGACTTCCCCAGTGGCTCAGACAGTAAAATATCTGCCTGTAACATAGGAGATCTGGTGGGCTACAGTCCATAGGGTTGCAAAGAGTTGGACACAATGAATGCCTAACAAACACACACATCATGCTGATGATAATGTTGCTGATGTTAGTAGTGAAATCCTTTACTGATGTTTCAACCAAAGGTGTTAATTTTCCAAATATCTAACATTGTACCCACCAGATCTTTCCATTGCTCTTAGCGGTTCTCCCACACGATGTCCACTAGAACTACATTGGAGAATAAAGTTTTCAAAGATAACTTGAAAGGATATCCTCTCATTTCTTTACCAGTTCACAGATTTTTTTTGAAGTGATCATTCAAATCCATAACCACTTCTTGAAAATGGTCTGAAAGATCATGTTCTAATACTGGTTAACAAGTAGTATCTTCTTTCCATATGCATTTATTTTATTAATGTCTAGGTTGTATATCACATGGTTATATAACACTGATGTTGATATTAATAGAGAAGAATAAGAGAATTCATAAATTACTGCTATGCTGCAGTGCTAAACAAAAAAAAAATCTTAATGACATCTGTAGAGATCTTGAGTGAAGAGGCATTTGACATTCTCTGATAGTGCTGAATATCCTATTTTTAGGATTTTGCGTTTTTTGGCACTTTAAATAAAAATTTAAGATTTAAAAAAATGCTGTACCAGAGAAACATAATGTAATTCATGAATTTAGTCTTTGTTCCCTATGTAACTATTAGGTAGTGTTTCATCACAACCACAATGCCTATCGAGGAAGCACCTCAAAGTGTCAAGGGTCCAGCTGGAGATCACAATTAGCAGCCGATGTAAGTGTTTACAACCAAAGCTGGGAGATACTTGTCACAAGGAATTCATCATAACGCATCTCATACCTGACAAAAGGCACATTAATAATCTTTTATTGCTTTCTATGCTTTGAGGGCTTTAATTTTTCAAAAGCCAAACAAGGTCTTTTCACGTTATTTTTACTTGACCCTTAATGTGCCAAAAGATATACTTTCTGAAATAAATACTATTATGAGCTACTGAAAACACCTCTAGGCAAAGCAGGCAACTTATTAACTATGACTTTATGAGACTTCACACATTGCATCTTGTGGAAAGCAAATAAAACCCTTATATCTGTCACTGCCTTTTTCTTAATACTTCACAGCTGCCATCCAAAAAAATCCCTCTGCTGAAGCTTCTGGCAATGGCTGGTCTATGAAAGAGAAATGAAATTCAGAGAAAAAGTGATTACAGAGTTATATTTTCCATGGGGTTGCAAATGCAGGTGTCAGGAGCTTCAGTAATGTTCTTTCTTTGTCCTTTGCCAAGCGTGTTATCTCTGGAAGAGACCACCACCAGCCTTTCTTTAAACAGATGTGCCTCAGCGGCCAGCCTGGAGCCAGGATCTATGCTGCTGAATTTATGGCCCTACACGCTGGAGGTGGGATCCATCCATGTGCTCATCCATTCAACAAATAAAGTGAGTGCCTACTACGTGCCAGGCCAGGCAGTGTTCAGAATAACAAGGATATAGCAGCAAATAAAATATTATGAAGTTCCTGCCTCTGTGGAACTTCATTCTAGTGGAGGACAGGCAAGTGTTGTTTACAAGAACCTGCACTGTGTTTTATGCATAAATTAGCGTGGACTGGGGTAGTTAGAACTGGACATGGACCAACAGACTGGTTCCAAATAGGAAAAGGAGTAGGTCAAGGCTGTATATTGTCACCCTGCTTGTTTAACTTATATGCCGAATACATCATGAGAAATGCTGGGCTGGAAGAAGCACAAGCTGGAATCAACATTGCCGGGAGAAATATCAATAACCTCAGATATGCAGATGACACCACCTTTATTGCAGAAAGTGAAGAGGAACTAAAAAGCCTCTTGATGAAAGTGAAAGAGGAGAGTGAAAAAGTTGGCTTAAAGCTCAACATTCAGAAAACTAAGATCATAGCATCTGGTCCCATCACTTCATGGGAAATAGATGGGGAAACAGTGGAAACAGTGTCAGACTTTATATTTTTGGGCTCCAAAATCACTGCAGATGGTGATTGCAGCCATAAAATTAAAAGATGCTTACTCTTTGGAAGGAAAGTTATGACCAACCTAGATAGCATATTAAAAAAGCAGAGACATTACTTTACCAACAAAGGTCCGTCTAGTCAAGGCTATGGTTTTTCCAGTGGTCACGTATGGATGTGAGAGTTGGACTGTGAAGAAAGCTGAGCACCGAAAAAATTGATGCTTTTGAGCTGTGGTGTTGGAGAAGACTCTTGAGTTCCTTGGACTGCAAGAAGATCCAACCAGTCCATCCTAAAGGAGATTAGTCCTGGGTGTTCATTGGAAGGACTGATGCTGAAGCTGAAGCTCCAATACTTTGACCACCTCATGCGAAGCGTTGACTCATTGGGAAAGACCCTGATTCTGGGAGGGATTGGGGGCAGGAGGAGAAGGGGACAACAGAGGATGAGATGGTTGGATGGCATCATTGACTCAATGGACATGAGTTTGAGTAAACTCCGGGAGTTGGTGATGGACAGGGAAGCCTGGCGTGCTGCGATTCATGGGGTCGCAAAGAGTCGGACACGACTGAGCGACTGAACTAAACTGAACTGGGGTAGTTGGGGAGGAGGGTTTGTTCTGAGGTATTAGTTTGTGTGTGTGTGTTTGTTCAGTCTCTCAGTTGTGTCTGACTCTTTGTGCCCCCTGGACTATAGCCCACCAGGCTCTTCTGTCCATGGGATTTTCCAGGCAAGAGTATGGGAGTGGGTTGCCATTTCTTACTCCAGGGGATCTTTCCGACCCAGGGATCGAATCCACATGTCTTGCATCTCATGCACTGGCAGACAGATTCTTTATCACTAGAGCAATTTGGGAAGCCCTATAAATTAATAAACATATAATTATTTTTTAAAAGGTCTTCCTGTAGCTCAAACGGTAAAGAATCTGCTTGCAATGCGGGAGACCTGGGTTCGATCCCTGGGTCAGGAAGATCCCCTGGAGAAGAAAACGGCAATCCACTCCAGTACTCTTGCGTGGAAAATCCCATGGACAGAGTAGCCTAGCAGGCTATAGTCAATGGGGTCACAAAGAGTTGGACATGACTGAGAAATTATTTTTAAAAAGGGACATACTATCAGAGTGAGATTGTTTATTTCACATAGCTCAAATAGGTCGCACATATTTGCATACATATAGCTATGAAATATATGTGTACATATATTTGTATACATATAGTCTCCTAGAGGCAGATTCCTTATCTGCAATGCAGGAGACACGGGTTTGATTCCTGGGTCAGGAAGATCCCCTGGAGAAGGAAATGGCAACCCACTCCAGCATTCTTGCCTGGAGAATGCCACGGATGGAGGAGCCTGGCAGGCTTCATCAGTTTATGGGGTCGCACAGAGTCGGACACGACTGAGCGACTAAACCATCACCACCAGCTATGAAATATATACTTATTTGAGTATGAAGCATAGACATTAATGTGCATATATATTTCCCATCCTCTGTTTTTCCCACTCCACATGCATGCCTTTGCCAAACCTGTCACTCCATCACCATAAGTGCATATGTTCTCTGTTCTTAAAAGGGGGTGGACCTCTGTGATCTCCTTGAGTAAGGAGTAGCACAGAGGAGCCTCCGTATGACTTCTGAAGTAAGCCATGAGAATGACGCAGCTCTTGCCTGCCTTTCTCTCAGGATGCTCTCTCTCGAACTCAGTGAAGCAGCCTGTGAAACATGGAGATCCTTACCCATTTGGAGAGGAACAGACCTGAGTTCATAGCCCGGTGGAGCTCTCAGCTCAGAAGGCCAATTGCCAGCCATGGGACTGAGCCATTTTTCATGTATTCTCCAGTCCTCTTTTGAGCTATTCCAACTGAAATTATTGGAGCAAAGATGCGCAAACTTTTTGGAGCAAAGTTTTCCTACTGAGCCTTGCCTAAATTTCAGATTTATGAGCAAAATCAATCTTTATTATGATCCTAGTCCACTAGGTTTTGGGGTAGATTGTTACACAATAATGCATAGCCAGGACAACACACACACACACACATGCATAAGTGGTCAACTGAGTGTGCTCTTTTCAATTCTAAGGATTAGATAGCAAATACGAGGAGTAACTAGAAAGGGTCCAGTGAATGTCCACCATAGATAGTAAACGCAAGAGCATGGCCCTTGTTAGTAGTGTTACACACTCAGGTTCAATCTGAGAGAAGGTCTGAATATTTTCCCTGAAATTTCTTTGAATGTTGTATTCAGGTTTTCCCAGAAAGGCACTGAACCTGAGGTCAAAATCACGTACTGAAGCTCTCCAAGTTAGTGATGTATAACCTTGAACAAGTCACGTAACCTTTAAAAGTCGCTTTATGTGTATGTGTATAAACATATACATAATAAAAACACGTATTTGTATTATTATTGTCATTCACACAAGATAGAAAAGGTAACAGCAGTAATAACAAGTGCTAACATTTTGGGGTCTATATTATGAGGTAGGCACTGTATTATGTGCTTCATATGTCATCATGTGTTCTTAAAACTGTTCAATTTATTATGTATGGTACTATTATTATCTCCTTTTTCATTGAGGAAAAAACTAAGTTACTGAGAGATTAAGTTACTAGCCCAAGATCAAATATAAGTATTAGAGTGGGATTTAAAAGGTAAGTGTTTCATGCACACCGATTTTGCCTACCTGCTGTTGTTAAAAAACAAAACTCAAAAAGCAAAACAGAAAAACAGTAAGTCTTTCAGCTAGCAGAATCAGGGATGTCTTTAACTACTATGAGGCATATCAGTTCAGTTCAGTTAAGTCGCTCAGTCGTGTCCGACTTTTTGTGACCCCGTGGACTGCAGCACACCAGGCTTGAGGCATACTAAGTAACATATTCATGAAAGAGGTAAAGTTCTGAAAATGCATACGTGAAAGTAGATAAGGATAGGATTATACACACAGAAAAAGCAGAAGTACTACAGGAAATGAATTGAGGAAGAATTTTTGAAAGATTTGATGCTGCTGGCACTGCTGATACCTTCCTAACGTGTGAAGCTAAAGAAAAAAGAAAAAAAAAAAAAAGAGGACTTGGGAAATAGGCAGCCCAAATGCCATATTTTTGCTCTGAAGAGTAGGGCTTCTAAGAGATGGATTGGAAAGCAAACATAAAGGAATGAAGCAAGGAACATCTCTTTTGGTTTTGGTGTTCTGATTCCATTACTCAGATAAAATTGTTGAGCTTTCAAATTTTGTTTCCAGGGCTTTGTGGCAGACTTAGCTAGTGATATCCTATCATCCAGTTGGATATCATGAAGAATGCAGCCCAATTTTCATCCCTGTTTGTTCCTATTTTATCCTCCCAGGTCTTGGCTTCCAAACCACTCTGGTCATAGATCTTCTGTTTATGATTTTTATACTCTTTATAGCTTGTACCCTCCTCCCTGAAGACTAACAGTGATCATCTGTGGGTGACTGCTATCCTCATTCTGACTTTTAATTCTTTCTTGTTGTTATGATAAAACTTCTCATATCTTTCACCTCTGTATTATCTGGAGACTTTAAGGAAGGAAGAGGCAACAAAAGAAAAACCCTGAGTTTTTTAAACGGACTTCACTACACATTGTTCTAGCTCTCACTCAGATTATGTGACCTCTCCATTTTCCGTGTCTAGGGAATGGACGTGTTGCTTTATTCACACAGACTTCAGGGTTGCTCCTTTGATATTTTAGAAATCAGCCACTCCGTGGCTCCTGCGTGCCTTTGTTGGGTGTTCTACAGGGGTTGGGGCTTTCCACCTACTGACTCCAGTATTTCTGTTCAATGCATCAAATGTAACCATTCACTGGGACAGCTCAGGAGATCAGGGCTTAGTCTAACTTTGGAGGGCTTTGTAGATGGTACTAGTCATAAAGAATCCACTTGCCAGTGCAGGAGATGTAAGAGATGAGAGTTGATCCCTGGGTCAGGAAGATCCCCTGGAGAAGGGAATGGCTACCCACTCCAGTATTCTTGCCTGGAGAATTCCATGGACAGAGGAGCCCAGTGGACTACAGTCCATGGAGTTGCAAAGAGTCAGATATGTCTGAGCAAATGAACACACACACACACACAGACATACACAGACACACAAACACTTTGGAACAACTCCTCCTCCCCAATTACCCCAATCCACAATAATTTTTACACAAAATACAGAGCAGGTTCTTATAAACATTTCCCATGGCTGCTCCCTTGTGTGTTAGAACCTATAGTCCAATCAGTTTGCACAGGCAGAAACATGGACATTGTGTTTGTGTTTGCAACTTCCTCTTTCAACACTAAGTCCTTCAAATGCTCAATCCAAAACTTCTGTTAATTTTACTTCCTAAATATTTAAAAAATTTGCCAACTCTTTACCACCTTCATGATTGTATGCAGAGGAAATCTCCTCGCTTACCTGAAGTAAAGCCACACATATCTGTTTCTTCTCTATTTCTCTTCCTTTTGCATACTTCTACTTCCTTCACCCACAGGTGAGCCTTACTACAGGGCTTTCCTGGTGGCTCAGATGGTAAAGAATCTGCCTTCAACATGGGAGACCTGGATTCAGTCTCTGGGTCAGGAAGATCCCCTGGAGAAGGGAATGGTTACCCACTCCAGTATTCTTGCCTAGAGAATTCCATGGACAGAGGAGACTGGTGGGCTACCATGGGGTCGCAGAGAGATGGACACGACTAAGCAACTAATACGCACAGAAGAAAAATTTTTGTCAAATGAAAATCTATGTCACCTCCCTTCAATGATTCTTCAGTAGCCTCAGGATAAGAGAATTTTACATCGCTTACAAAGAAGGCCACATGTCTTGGCTTGCCTCGAATAGTCCTAATTTGTTGCAATTTCCAATTTATTTATTTATGGAATAATTATTAGTATCATCTTTTTCACTTTTGAAAGCATAGTAGTTTGGATAATATAGTCTATGATTTGCCCAGCTTATAAAGTCCTTCGTTGATTTGTCTGTTCAGGATTATTTCCACTTGTTTAAGCCTCCGATTATCTGAGTTATTTTTCTAGAAATATTATTTCTTTCATTTCTGAGTCTTTGCACATTCTAGTCCTTCTATATAAAGGGCTTTTCCTGCTTCTTGTCTGGCTCACTATTCTTCATTGTTTAGGTACCCTGGGAAGATGAAAAAATATTTTCTTCCCCAAGACTAATATATTGAATCTCTTTTGCATTCCTATAGCTTCCCATATTCAGTTCCATAGTAGCATTGGTTCTACAATATAGTTGTTTATGTATTTGTTTGTTTTACCCAGTAAATCGTAAACTGCTTAACATCCAGAAACTGCATTGTCATGCTTGCTGTTGCATCCCAGAGTATACACCACTCTGTAGAGTAGTGTACAAGTAGATTTTAGAAAGATATTTCCTAAATGAATGAACAATAAATAAAGGAACAAATCTAAACTCTAGTAGAGTTATCTTGGAAGAGTAACTATATATCCAGGGAATTTAAAAACTGCTGAAGCATCAGTGCTTTATTGATTTCCAACTTCTCTGGGGGGACTCACTTGAATTAGATAAGCTTCTGTTCCTTTCTAAATGTGGAAAACAATATATTCACAGTCTTTTGCATGAACTTTGTTAGGAAACTTCAGCTTTGGCAGGCCACTACTGTGAGTATTCTAAATGGGAACCAAAACACTCCAAGATTCTTTCATAATGCAGTTTTTTAAGTTGGTAAATGGAGTAAAGGTATTATTAGAAGTTGTTATTTTCTATTTGTCAATGGTAGATGTAGTTAACAATCCATTTTGAGCCTCACTTTAACTAAAGAGAACATTTAGTGAGTGAGTCATATAAATTCTTGGAAGACTGTGATTTAAAACAAAATTATATAAACCTCAAGATATATGTGTAAGTAAGATAATAAGA
The DNA here is from genome assembly GCF_019320065.1 of Cervus canadensis. Taxonomy (NCBI): domain Eukaryota; kingdom Metazoa; phylum Chordata; class Mammalia; order Artiodactyla; family Cervidae; genus Cervus; species Cervus canadensis. Next base: position 41,014,548 of record NC_057404.1, on the reverse strand, counting down.
GTTGAGATGGACTGTTGTAAGAACTTTTTGCTATGGGATGAATTACTTATCAAAATATAAACAACTGGATTCTATATCTCAAATGATTCTAATCTTAAAAGAAATACTTTTGCTTAGCAAATTAGGAATAAAGAAAATGGTCATAAACTGACAAAAGATATCAATACTAATAAAAATCCCATAGAAAACATCACATAAGTTAGAAATACAATAGCACAAAATATGTCTTCTTGCTATCACTGCTTCATTCAAGACTGTTGATCTCAGCAAAACAAAGCAAGAAAAAATTTAAAAATTGAGATTAATAAGAAAGCTTAGAAAATTACTGCATACAAAATTGATAAAGTGATTAATTGCATTTATATATGCCATTGATAAAGAAAAAATAAAAAAAAATTAGATGCCATTTAAGTTCAGTTCAGTTCAGTTGCTCAGTCGTGTCCGACTCTTTGCGACCCCATGAATCACAGCACGCCAGGCTTCTCTGTCCATCACCAACTCCCGGAGTTTACTCAAACTCAAGCCCATCAAGTTGGTGATGCCATCCAGCCATCTCATCCTCTGTCGTCCCCTTCTCCTCCTGCCCCCAATCCCTCCCAGCATCAGGGTCTTTTCCAATGAATCAACTATTCGTATGAAGTGGCCAAAGTACTGGAGTTTCAGCTTCAGCATCAGTCCTTCCAATGAACACCTGGGACTTATCTCCTTCAGGATGGACTGGTTGGATCTCCTTGCAGTCCAAGGGACTCTCAAGGGTCTTCTCCAACACCACAGTTCAAAAGCATCAATTTTTCGGTGCTCAGCTTTCTTTATAGTCCAATTCTCACATCCATACATGACCACTGGAAAAACCATAATCTTGACTAGATGGACCTTTGTTGGCAAAGTAATGCCTCTGCTTTTTAATATGCTATCTAGGTTGGCCACAACTTTGCTTCCAAGGAGTAAGCATCTTTTAATTTCATGGCTGCAATCACCATCTGCAGTGATTTTGGAGCCCCAAAAAATAAAGTCTGACACTGTTTCCACTGTCTCCCCATCTATTTCCCATGAGGTGATGGGACAAGATGCTATGATCTTAGTTTTCTGATTGTTAAGCTTTAAGCCAATTTTTTTTCACTCTAAATACCATCAAAATATTGAGCATTTAGGAATACATCTAACAAAACATGTGCAAGGACTTCATGGTAAAAATTATGTCTTTATTTAAATATATCATAAAAGATCTAAATAAATGTAGACATGATCATATGCCATTGACTAATTACACAAGTGGACCCAGCTCTTTACTCTATGTTATATAGATGCCTTTGCCATTTTATTCTGTAGCTCCTCTCAATACAGAGGTAATGTCTATTTCACTACCAGTTGATACTAAGTTCAAAAATGGGATCAGTTGTGGCCAATGCTGTGCATAGTAGGTTGATCATTGATTTTCCAATGCCCTCCATGTCCTAATTCCTAGAACCTGTGACTATTGTCACCTTTTATGGCAAAGGGACTTTACAGATTTGATTAAATTAAAGATCTGGAACTTAGGAGGTTCTTCTGGATTATCTAGGTAGGCATGATAAAACAAAAAAGGTACTTATAAGAGGGAAGGTGATATGAAAGTGGAATTATAGAAAGGTTTAAAGAGGCTACACTGCTGGCTTTAAGATGGAGAAAGGGAGCATGAGTCAAGAAAAGCAACAGTGGAGGTGACCTCTAGAAAGTGCTAAAGACAAGGAAACAGCTTATCCTCTGGAGCCCAAAGGAAAAAACAAAACACAGTCCTGCCAAAATCTTGACTTTAGCCCAGTGAAACTTATTTCAGACTTCTGACCTCCAGAACAATAAGCAGATAAATCTGCGTTGTTTGAAACCACCAAGTTTGCAGTAATTTGTTATAGCATACATAGGAAATAAATTTAGTGAGTAAGCAGGCTGACACACGCAGAGGCTTGAAAAAGTACATGTCTGCCATTGTTATGAGATACAGTTCTGGTTACTCAGTTAGAGAACTTTGCAAAAACGAATTCAGCAAAATAACTCTAAACTGAATGTCAAGAGTTTTGGTATTGACAGTGTTCCATGGAGAGTCCTGTAAGAGTGATGAATAAACCATGGCATTTCACAATAAAATTTGGGATGACACTGGAAACTAGAAGATAATGTTGCAGCTTCTTAAAATTTCTAGGAGAAAATAATTTGCAAACTAGATTTTTATATCTAGCTATCTTATTAAGTAAGGGTGAGCTTGAAATATATCAATAGATACTTTCAGCTCTGTGATTGTCAAAATACTGTATATTCCATGCACCCTTTCTCAGAGAATGTGCTTTTTAAAATATGGAAGCAAGAAGATATGGGATCAAGGAAAAAGAGAATTCGAACATGAGAGCTAATGAGAACCCAAGGATAGCAAAGCTGGGAGAACGTGAATGGGTTTGGAGGGTTCTCAGAGCATATTAAAACAGAATAGCTCAGTAATAGATCAAATTGATAGATTATCTTATGATTTTGAATATACTGAGTTGAGATTTACACTTGCGTCAGAGGGTTTGGGCACGAATCAGTGATAGGGATGCAGGCTGGTAAGTGAGCAAACAACAGCAATGAAAACTAGGTCATACTGACTCCAGAGAGGAAATTTTGAATAGATATGAAATGTAGTAGTTGCTCTCTGGATGGTTCAGCTGCAAATATTATTTAAATAATTACAAAATGTAAGAGCTAGTGTTAGTAGCTTAGTTGTATCCAATTCTTTGCAGCCATGTGGATGGTAGCCTGCCAGGCTCCTCTGTCCGTGGGATTCTCCAGGCAAGTACCCTGGAGTGAGCAGAACATAACCTAACCACAGGGAATACTATAACTATACTGAGAATATGGGGAGCGGTGGAGAGGGAAGAAAGGCAAGTTTGGATGGAGACGGCATGAAATTGAGTTAAATTCTCATATTCTATAGTACAAGTCAAGAGAGGATATGTAATAATCAAGGGCTAATAGTGTAAATATTTATTAGAAATGAAAATGCAAACACAAAAAAGACTAGCTCAAAGAAATGAATATGATGCCTTGGAGAAAGCAATGGCAACCCACTCCAGTATTTTTGCCTGGAAAATCCCATGAACGGAGGAGCCTGGTAGGCTGTAGTCCATGGGATTGCTAAGAGTCGGACATGACTGGGCGATTTCACTTTCACTTTTCACTTTCATGCATTGGAGAAGGAAATGGCAACCCACTCCATTGTTCTTGCCTGGAGAATCCCAGGGACGGCGGAGCCTGGTGGGCTGCCATCTATGGGGTCGCACAGAGTCAGACACGATTGAAGTGACTTAGCAGCAACAGCAGCAGGGCATCACAGTTGCAAGTGGAAAGGGCAGAATGCACAAGAAAATAACTATTTTGGCTTTTTAACTGTGTCCACATAAAACTTTCATATAATAAAATACTTTAAGAACTTTGTTTCTTCTAGTTTGACTACCATTATGGAATCAAAGGAATTAAAACTATCAGAAGACACATAGACCTGGGAATAAGAAAGATAGAATTCACGGGTGATATAATGAAAACACAAAGGAGGTGCAGGTTCTATGTTTTGCCAATGACGAGCTGGGCATTTTTCTGATCTACAAAATGAAGGAGTTGGATGAATTGCCGTCTAAGGCCTCTCTCAGCTGTAATGTGCCATTTCTTTGACTCTATTGTCATGAATAGTGTCCAACAGTATGTAGCACACTTCCTCTTGCTTTTTTTTAAAAAAAAGTATGTGAAATATTAAAAAAAATCATAGATTCTACCAATTCATTAAGAAAACAAAACACCGCAAGCAGGCAGAGGGCAAAATTGTCACAAAGGACAAAGCCCAGCAAGTGGCATAATGGACAACCCAATCCAAAAGTCAGAGGTCCTGTTGTGAGTGAATCCAAGCTTTTACAGAAATCCCCCAGATATTCCATCAGGAATAGTACATGAACTGCAGTAAGCATTTCTGCATCATCTACCACAACACTCCCTAGGCTTTACAGCAAACCGAAATAAAATAACTCAATCTGTAACTGGAATTTAACAAAATTAAAATATCTCTTTAATATTTTTGAAAGACATTTTCTTTCATACATATTTATCCACAACTTTTCATCTAAACATGAACCATAAAATATTAAAACTGGAAGAAACTTTAGTCCAACCTTTCCATCTCACAGATAAAGAAATCGGGTAACTGGGATGATTATGTGCTGTGACCAAGGTCACAGATGATGATTAGCAGCATCTGACTCCACAGGACCATGCTGGTAAAGACAAAACTATCTAATATCTATCAAACCAGTATGAGTTTGTTACTGAAGTACAATAAATTGAGAGAAAACCAAGTAAATATAAAAATGGTTGAAAAAAATTCAAGCTTAAGCTTCAAGTTCTTGGTGGATCTGTTAGAAAACAGAATCCAGAAGGCATTTAACCAAAAGCTTTACATCATCTCCTGGGTTGTGCCAGCTTTTTAATTTGGCAGAAATAAAGGATATTGCTTGTAATCAAACAACCTGCCTAGGATTCTGGTCTATAATAAATTAATGAAGTGAGTTTCTCCTCTCTATTAGATTATCACTGGCCACCATTTTCCAAGACAGAGATAATAAAACACCATACCATAAAATGCTCTATCAGCAACTGTTTCCTCAGTGCCAAGTAATTATTAATGCTGGGAACGAAATATGCTGGATCAGCTTTGGCAACGCATTTAAAAACCTCAGGCCTTGAAAGCGCTGCAGCCCCATGCCCCAATTTGCCACATTTACTCTCTCAGCTGTAGTTCTCTCTTCCTGTTGCTTTCTGTTATAGAGAGTTCTAGAATCAGAAAACTGGAAGGGTTTATAGGGATTCAGTAGGCTAGTAATTTAAGAGAGAATAAAGTAAATTGCCTGAAAGAACACATGATTGCTACTGCTGGTGAAAGACAAATCAAAAAGTTTTAGAAGACTATGTAAAACTTTCCCCAGTTGTTTTAGGGTCTGTTCTGTTTCAGTTACTTCCAAATTTTTCATACCCCGAGCAAGAAGGGCATACTACATATAGGGCAGGTCCTTTGCAGAATCGATGACTAGATTCTCAGATAACAGATTCCATAAAAATTGTGATCTAGAAGGATAGAAAATAATCTACAAGACTCCATAAAACCTAAGCCTTTGCAAGTGGCTCAGATCAGCCGCTTGGAGGAATGAGTGGTGCTTTCTGAGGGACTGTGGCTTTAACCACCATACAGGTTTGGGCTGACTATAGGGTGAGAAACTTGAGTCTGTCCAGTTTTCAGCACATCAAGTCCTGAACCCCAGGGCACACCTCATTTCTAGGCAAACTGTGGCAACTTCTCCTCAACTGTATGAAGTGTTATTATTTCCCTAAATACCATTTATTGGGGATCCAAGTACTTGGGGAAAATCATAGGATCATATTTTGTCATAAAATCAAAAACATACTTGAATCTTAAATTATAGACATTTATTTCCATAAACTTTTGATGTCTAGCAGGTCATTCTGCATATGTTATGAACTTTTTAAAATGTACCATCTTGCTCTTTATTTGCAATTTAAATGTTTCACCAGAAGCCAGGTGGGGAAGAGTAATGTGCAGAATGAGTCATCCTCAAAAGTGATATGTAAAAAGAAAAACAAATCCTGAATAATGCTGCTATGCTCTGTTCTAATACAGTTTCTATCAATTGCTGTGGCCATCATGCATATGACTTTAAACTCAGGTTCTACAAAAAGACTAATAAGACAATGGTAAAAATTTTGAATTTAAAATCATGAAATCTAAGATATTCTTGGTTGAACAAAAGAAATACATGTGTCCTCATTTCCCATGTCATCATTTTACAATTTTGGTGGGAGGGAGGATTTACTGACAAATAGCTTTATTATATCGTAACCCTCCTTCTTCAGTTATAATTTGAGAGTCCATTGCATGTGGTCACCCATATATGATTCCCAAACATTTCCTGTTGCCTTGTGGGGTTTTTTTTTTTTTTTTTGGTCACTGTTTTCTGTTTGTTGTTTCACTGAACTAAAATGGCAACATGGTTCAATATGAAAAGCATATGACTGGAATAAGACCTGAGTTCAATTCCTCTCTTGACCATTTACCACCTTCATAATTTTTAATAAACTTTAAATGCCTTCAAACCTCCCAGTTTTCACCTGTAAGCTGAAGTATTCACCAACGTGGGTTGAAATCATCGCTTATGTCTTATGTATCTGTATGAACCAAGAAGCACTAGAAAAGGGTCTTGTTCAGTTGCTCTCAGGCTTCAGAGAAAATTTTGCACACTCTTAAGTGTTGGTGAGGATTTTGTGGCAAACTATTCTCTGTATAGCCTTCAAAAACTGCTTTTATTGACTAGAAAGTTGACCCAACCAGACATACACATGCACATGTACACAAACACATGCATCTTCACTGATCTTTGAAAAGTCCTACTTGGCAGGTATTTTTTCTTTCCCTTTTCCTAGCTATACGCGGAATTGGTTCATATAAAGCACTTGTGGAATGTTTGGAAAGTATCAAGAGGCCTAAGAGCCTGGTTGAAGCCTGTATCACTTAAGAGTTCTACATGGTCACTTGTCCATGGGCCAATAAAGCCATTTCCCATGGCTCATTTTTAATAACAGTGTCAAGGACATGATACTCCTGTGGGATATAGCAGAAGACATTTTCAGCCTTTCTCTCTGTCTCTCTTTAACCCTTAGACATGAGATCTAAAAATGTACAAGGTAAAAGACAATCAAAGCAAAACAAAACCAAAAAACAATTAACCCAACTAGGAAAAAGAAAGAGCTTGTTTGGGACACTGTGTGTGGGCATGCCTGCTGGCAATTTTTAAAGTCATTCACAGTTTAAACTGTAAGCAACCACAGTTGCAAAAAGTGCTGAAATCACTCACTCTAGATTTATTTTCTTTCAAGAGGCAAATGAGGAGGTTCTCATAGGCACAAGCTTAGGGAAGGTGGGAGAGCAAAGGGACTCAGGAGATGGAGTCCTAACAAGCAGATTCACATCCCAGTGGCTGGAAGGCTTTGGCAAGTTATAAGACCATCCTATCCCTTTATGTTCTCATATGCAAAATGAGGATATTATTTACCTGATGGTTGCAATAAAGATTAACAGCCTAATATAGGAAAACTCCTGGCATGAAACCTTGTTTCATGTGTTCAGTATGAGAAAGCTTTCGAACTGTGGTGCTGGAGAAGAGAGTCCCCTGGACAGCAAGGAGATCAAACCAGTCATTCCTAAAGGAAATCAACACTGAAGATTCATTGGAAGGACTGATGCTGAAACTGAAGCTCCAACACTTTGGCCACCTGATGTGAAGAGCTGATGACTCATTGGAAAAGACACTGATGCTTTGAAAGATTGAGAGTAAGAAGAGAAGTGGGTGGCAGAGGATGAAATCATTAGATGGCATCACTGACTCAATGGACATGAACTGGAGCAAACTTAGGGAGATAGTGAAGGACAGGGAAGCCTGGCATGCTGGAGTTCATGGGGTTGCAAAGAGTCGGACATAACTTAGTGACTAAACAACAAATGTGAGGAAAATTTATAAACACAAAGTCTTTCATGTTCATTTGCTGCCAGAGCCAAAGAATACCGCTTTTGTTTGTTCTTTTTGCTTTTGTTTTTTATGAGTTGAACAAGAAAAGTAATTGAATTTCTCCTGTAAATCACAGAAGTTCCTAGGCCACTCTCTGATTATATGCTGATATTCTCTAAAGTCGTAGTCAAACATTTACTTTTTCACTAATGCAGTTATTAATCATTATAGTCTGGGGCTGAAGAGTATATGGATCTGATTCTGGAAGCTTTCCCAAGGATGTGTAATAGAAACCGATGTAAAGTGAAACATAGAAGTGCCATGCTTTTGGATGCTCTGCTGCTTTTGCCTTTTAAAGCAACCACTCTGTGCACTGGAAAAGGTTAGAAGTGGCAGGATGGGGGTGGGTCATTCAATCCATCACCACATTATACTAAAATGATGATAATTTGGTTAACCATATCTCCTCTGGCCATCTCAGCCTATCTTCTTCATCCTTATCCTTCATCTCAAACTTTGAAATTCCATTTTCAAGTCATGTTCTCTCATTGTCTTTTAACTCTCTCTCTCTCTCTTTTTTTTTAAAATAGATTTCATTTTTTAGGGAAGTTTTAGATTCCCAGAAATATTGAGCAAGAGACACAAGATTGCCCATATATCCCTTCCCCTCACATACACATATCTTGCCCCATTATCAACATCCTTCACCAGAGTGGCACATTCATTACAGCTGATGAACCTATATTGACACATCATTATCAACCCGAGTCTGTAGTTTACATTAAGGCTCACTCTCACATTGTACCTTCTACAGATCTGAACAAATGTGTGATGACATGCATCCATCATTATAGTTTCCTTCAGAGTAATTTTGCCACCCTAAAAATCCACCTGTTCCTCCCTCCCTCCTTCCTAACTCCTGGCATCCTGATTCTTTTACTGTCTCCATAGTTTTGAACACTTTGTTTCTGTCTTGCCTGTACTTTAATCTCACTTAAAAATCTAATTCTTCAATTTCTCTTTTTTCTCCATTTTGTTGGTCTTGCATGTGTGCTCACTTGTGTCTGACTCTTTGCAACCCCATGAACTATAGCCCGCCACTCTCCACTGTCCATGGGATTTCCCAGGCAAGAACACTGGAGTGGATTGACATTTCCTCCTCCTGGGGCTCTTCCCTATCCAGGGATCGAACCCACATCTCCCGCATTGACAAGCAGATTCTTTACCACTGAGCTACTAGTGAAGCCCTTTGTTGGTCCTATGATGACTTAAATTGCAATCGTAAAACAATCCAGACACCATTGTCAATCACTTCTATTTATTTGCCTTTCTCAGCACCCTCAAATCTGATTACCCTTGTCTTCCCCCATGCCTACTCAACCAGTAAGCAATTTAGTGCCCATCTGATCACTGCTTTTCTTTGCCAGTTTGAAAGGGCTGTGCCTTTATTATTCTCAGAGATGGACCTTCAGGTGTGAGTCTAGAGGTGAGCTCTTCCCAAACAAGTTATGCTCTGGTGATGTCATCTGGATGGGCTGCCTCATTTTCCAAAGTTGGCCTGTCAACATCAAACTCGTTGGTTTGTCTTGCTCTGCTTCTAATGTTTGTACATATTAGATTTGACACCTATTTCTGGCTTCCCCTGGAGAGGGGAAAGGCTACCTACTCCAGTATTCTGGTCTGGAGAATTCCACAGACTGTGTAGTCCATGGGGGTCACAAAGAATCAGACATGACTGAGCGACTTTCACTTTCACCTTTTCTGGCTTATCTTAGTGTCTTACAACCACATCACACATACTCTTAACTTTTTTAAAATAGATTTTTAGGTTAAATTTTGCATCCTACCCACGGACTCACAGAAGATACTATTAATCTACTTATAGTTTTGACTTCTCTCTTATCTTGGTTTACAGCTTAAAGTCATCTTGTCCCATGAAATTAAAATGGGATAGCCTTGCACAGATTGGTTGACATTAAAGGGAAAAAATGCATAATTGTGTATCTACATATGTGAAATGGACTTCAGACAGACCTGAAATATGAGTTTGCTAAATGATAGTCATACTGAGGAAGCTGACCTTTGATTTATCCAGTCTCATGATAAGAACACAGAAATGTTATGGGTTGTTTTACTGCATCAAGTTCTTAGGCAGGAATACATTCAATCTTTCTAATAGAAATAGTTTTTACAATTAGATGGAGGACTGGGCAAGAGGTAATTTAAATCCCATAACAAATAACAAATAGAAAAGATAAACTTCTTTAACTGGCAGATAATATCAGTAGTATTTTGCCCTTTGAGGACACGGGGAATTGGTTACCATCTCATTATCTATTGGGACTTCCCTGATAGCTCAGTTGGTAAAGAATCTGCCTGCAATGCAGGAGACCCCGGTTCAATTCCTGGGTTGGGAAGATCCACTGGAGAAAGGAAAGGCTACCCACTCCAGTATTCTGGCCTGGAGAATTACATGGATACAATCCATGGGATCACAAAAAGTCAGACACAACAGAATGACTTTCACTTCATTATCTATTGTTGAATGTAAATTTTGTATATATATATGTACATATGATATATATATATATGATCAATTGTTATGAATTTCAAATGGTTTCTGTCAATGACAATATTATTAAAATTATAGACACTTACAGATTTTTAAAAAGTTCACTTCTGAATTGTACAGACAATTCAATTTCTTGACAAAGAAGTTAGCCAAATATTGGTATCCACAGACATGGTTTCTCATATGAATGAAATTGCTAATTTTCTTTTCTCTTTATGGGATGAGATATCTTGAATCTGTGTTTAAGCTTTTAAAATAAACCCCAAGTGTATGTCATCAAAATTTACTAGAACTCAGCATTTCTAACCTCCTTTAGTTAAATAAAAATACCTTCATAGCTAAAATATGTGAGCAAAATCACGATAACTTTCATTTTTCCTGGCACCAATATTTTTGTTATGTCATCTGATGGAAGCCATTTATGTTTTCTCCAAGACAGCTCCTCATCTTTAAAAGGAAGGAGGGGGCAAGTATACTTAACTCACATAGGTGCTGGGAGGATTAAGCAAAACATTAAGTATGAAAGCACTATTAAAATATATGCATAAAAAAATATATGCATGGAGGGAACATAATTCATTATTGTTTTGAAATATTTAAATCAAAACTCTTAAATTTTATATTTTTAGTCCCAAATATGGTACTAAGACATAAATGGAATGATTTATAGGAAGATGGCAGGCAACCTTTAGTCTTTGGTCTAAAAATCTGTTGACCATTTTTTCCCCTTGTTAATTAAGCAGAGTGAGCTCCAGGCTCAGCATCTCATATGCTGACTGTCTGACACATCTGTGGCTCCCTTATCCCTCTCTTGCTCCTTGCCTGTGATGCTGACTACAAGGCAGAGGTCCAGCCCATTCTGTTCCCCATAGGCATTCTTCCACAACATGCTTCATAGCTGCAAAGCACGTGGCTTTTCCTCTTGTCAGGCTGCATTCTGGTTGCAGCCAGCCTAAGTGCCATTAACTGCTCATTTTTTGACAGTGTGAAATCACTGCTCTGGCCTCTGTGAACCTTGGATCAGGCTCAGTCATACTCAAGTTGTCCAAGTAAAAAGCCTGAATCCTTCATCTGTACTGCCAAATGCATATTAGATTCTAAGTGATTCTGCTTTCCAGGTACTGTCTTTAAATTATTCAAGAAATGTAGAATGGGTGGAGACTAAGCATGTGCTGCTTCAGTTGGAAAAGAAAACCAGGGAAAAGGGTTATTTAAGTAAATACGAGGAATTTATAATAAATTTCTATGCCACACAGTATGTGATTTTCTTTTAGATTTTTTGGTAATAAAATAGCCAGAAAGAAATATAATTTCAATTTTATTCTGAAAGCTTTAAATTTCAGAATGGAGCAGAACGAAATTTTCCTTTTTTTTTTTTCTTTCACACTGGCTGCTGCCAGGTATGGGTTTTATTTAGGACCAAAATTTTAAGAAGGTGCTAATGTGCCCTCAAATGTGCTCAAAATTCTCCAAGCCAGGCTTCAACAATATGTGAACCATGAACTTCCAGATGTTCAAGCTGGTTTTGGAAAAGGGAGAGGAACCAGAGATCAAATTGTCAACATTCGTTGGATCACTGAAAAAGCAAGAGAGTTCCAGAAAAATATCTATTTCTGCTTTACTGACTATGCCAAAGCCTTTGACTGTGTGGATCACAATAAACTTGAAAATTCTGAAAGGGATGGGAATACCAGACCACCTGACCTGCCTCTTGAGAAAGCTGTATGCAGGTCAGGAAGCAACAGTTAGAACTGGACATGGAGCAACAGACTGGTTCCAAATAGGAAAAGGAGTATGTCAAGGCTGTATATTGTCACCCTGATTATTTAACTTATATGCAGAGTACATCATGAGAAATGCTAAGCTGGATGAAGCACAAGCTGGAATCAAGATAGCCGGGAAAAATATCAATAACCTCAGATATGCAGATAACATCACCTTTATGGCGGAAAGTGAAGAACTAAAGAGCCTCTTGATGAAAGTGAAAGAGGAGAGTGAAAAAGTTGGCTTAAAGCTTAACATTCAGAAAACAAAGATCATGGCATCCGGTTCCATCACTTTATGGGAAATAGATGGGGAAACCATGGAAACAGTGAGAGACTTTATTTTCTTGGACTCCAAAATCACTGCAGATGGTGACTGCAGCCATGAAATTAAAAAGACGCTTACTCCTTGGAAGAAAAGTTACGACCAACCTAGACAGCATATTAAAAAGCAGAGACATTACTTTGCCAACAAAGGTCCATCTAGTTAAGGCTATGGTTTTTCCAGTAGCCATGTATGGATGTGACAGTTGGACTATAAAAAGCTGAGTGCTGAAGACTTGATGCTTTTGAACTGTGGTGTTGGAGAAAACTCTTGAGAGTCCCTTGGACTGCAAGGAGATCCAACCAGTCCTCCTAAAGGAAATCAGTCTTGAATATTCATTGGAAGGACTGACGTTGAAGGTGAAACTCCAATACCTTGGCCACCTGATGTGAGGAGCTGACTCATTTGAAAATACCCTGATGTTGGGAGAGATTGAAGGTGGGAGGAGAAGGGAACAACAGAGGATGAGATGGTTGGATGTCATCACCGACTCAATGGACATGAGTTTGAGTAAACTCTGGGAGTCAGTGATGGACAGGGAGGGCTGTCATGCTGCAGTCCACAGGGTTGCAAAGAGTCAAAGACAACTGAGCAACTGCACTGAACTGAACTGAATGTGCACTTAGGCTAAACTACCCAGGACAATTTGTAGAAGACCATATTCATACATAGGCTTTCCTATAAAGATCAGTCTTTTATTCAGAAAAATTCACTATTCTAAAAGATATAGAATAGACAGGAAAAATAATAAAGGGAATTCACCAGCTTATTAGCCAGTTCTCAAATTTTTCCACTATCACTATTTCACATCACATTTGGGAAGAGGAGAAAAAAGAAAGGAGGGAGAGAGAGCGTGTCTGATCATTTAAAACTGACTTTGTTGGAATAAGTAATACTTTTAGAGTGGAGAACTGTAGCAGATATCACCTTGTTCAACTGATCAAAGTTAGCATCAACAGTAATGAGAATAAAAACATGGGGTCTCTTGTACAAGGCACTGAAGGAGGCATAAAGTCACTGTCCTGCATTCTTACCAAAATTAAATAATCTGAATTTAATCACAAGGAAGAAAATTAGACAGCCCCAAACAAAGAGATTTTATATAAAATAACTTTACTCTTCAAAAGTGTCAGTCATGAAAGGAAAAGGAAAATTGTCCCAGATTAGGGAGCGTCACATAACAACAAAATGTATTCTGTGATTCCAGGTTGGATTCTGGCTCAAAAAAAAGGAATATATTAGTTGCAGTTGACAAAAATGGAATATGTTCTTTAGGTTAATTAATAATACTGCATCAATATTACTTTCCTGATTTTGAATATTTTAATGTTATGTTGTTATTTTAATGACATCAACAAGTTGGAAAGTTAGGAGAATGTATATGGGAATTTTTAAAATAAAAGACGTAAATTTGAAACCACAGGTCACTGTCCTAACATCACACAGAGGTTAAGTTGGGGCCCATTCAGAGTTCCATCCTGAACTCCAAGTCAGGCTGCTGAGAACACAGGGAAAGTGGCTGCAGTGTGTCTCCCACTTAAGTTTTGATATTATGGTGCTGCATTCGAACTTCATGTTTATCATTTTATAGAAAAAACATCATTAGTTAGTAGGAGATGGATACAAACCATTTATTTGAAATGATCCCTAAATTTGGCCTTGTCATTTTATGTGTAGGGATATGGCCTGAATTTTCATACTAAATTTCCAAAAACAAACAAACAAAAATAATTATTACATTTTTTTCTTCTAGATCTATATCATTTCTCTGCATTATAGGATTAGTTAGTAGGAAATACACTCCCAGTGAGGCACAATCCCTTGGATATTTTTCAGTGAATGTCTTAAGGATTGTAAACCCCAACCCTTGATGTCACCCAGAACTGTATCAATACACAAGTTAGAAATAACAAGATAAGGTGACTTATCTTGCTGGATTTTGTTATTGAGCAAACAATATTTTGCTTGGTATGAAAATCAATAAGACTAAAAATCTATTAAATAGATTATAATGACTCATATATTTTATTTTTATCTAGAATATATCATTGATTTATTGCTATAGATAGCTAAGCATTAATTACTCAATTTATGATGGTAAACTATTGTTCCCATGAATCTTATCATGTGAAAAATAATTCAGCTGAACTGAGCCTTAAAATTCACAACTTTCAAAAGAGATAAAACGACCAAATCAGAACTGCGATGTCCATCATCAACTACAGAATTTCAAACTCTTAACACCAGTTCATCCAAATGTTTATATCACAAAATGAGACTATTGACAAACTGATCAAAAGATGAGTTCCAAAGATAAGACCACTGACGCTTCCAGCAACTCCCCAGCTTGCAAATTCTGACCAGCACTGTCAGAATTCTGCCAAGATTGAACCGTGGAATTATCTTTTTCCTATATTATCTCTTTTGAGATGCCTTCTTCACTGTTACCCACGAGGGGCAGTCTCTCTCTTGCTGCAGCAAGTAATAAACCCATGTGTTGTCTATAGATGTGTTTCTTGGATTCTTTACCTGATAGGCATTGGTAAATGTTATTTTAGAAAGTCATTTAAATCATCAGAATTTTATTTTGTAACTTTAGGATCATTAAACAGTGATTTTTTTCCCAAACTGTTCAATGCCTTGGAAAACAATTAAGCATGAAGGCAAAGGGAAATGAGTCCCTATATTACACAAGAAATAATAAAATCTCCCTTGTTGGAAACCGTGAGGATCCAAAACACATCCAAAACACACTATGAATGTGAGAAATGGAGGGCAATTCTGTCCTAGAGATGGCTCTGAGCAGTGGCTCTCAACCTTAGCTGCACCTGAGAATTATTTAAGGGAATTTTAAAAATACTGATTTCCCAGGGACCATTTTGGTCCCATTTAACTAGAACCTGTGTAAATGAGGCCCAGGAATCTATATTTTTAAAGCCTCTTACATGATTCAGATGTGCAGAATCACTTTAGAATCCTACAGTGATTCTAAAGAAACACTACTTTAGGGTGTTCATATAATATTTTACTCTAATACTTTTTATTATGTTTATTAAATGCTAATGCATTCAACTACCAATTAGCTTAAAAACACTGTGTGATGTGGTAGAAAGCACCATAGTTTAAAAGAGAGAGAGTTATCATTTAAGATTTGGAAGGTTCTCCTTTCAATACTTTTATTTGGCCTACATTAAGTTTACTGTGGGTTTAATGCATTTACAAATTTAAAAAGAAAACAAATACATATAATAAGCAATCAAAACCAAAAAAAAAAAAAGAAAAAAAAGAAATTACCTGACAGGATAAATTTGATGGAAACAATAAAATCTGAATTTAGAATGGCTTCTAACAGATAGAAATCTTCTGAGAACTGGAAAGGCTGGTCTTTCCAGAAGCTGCATCTTCTGGATAGACCCATGCAGAGTACAGATGGAGAAATCTGATAACCTCTTAATAGACACATCAACTCTGGAGACAAAAGGTGGCAAATATCAGGGATAAGTGGCCTTTCCTGTCTCCAGGTCATTGCTGGGTCCCACTCAATGCTCACTTAATATGTGTCCAGGGAAGGTCAGGAGCTACAGAACTGGGCAGATAAAGAGGCTGCTTTCACAAAATGTTATATAATAATCTCCAGAGCCAAATATTAATGCCTTTTGGATCAGTTCTGGTTTTGAATTTATGGATAGTGCTGTTTCCTTCCATGAGTCTGAATAATCAAGGGTTTGACCATTTATAAAAATGAAGTTCAAGAAGGATCCAAGCTGCAATGAGTCAACAGCTGATCCAGTCCCTGAAAGAGTCCTCCAAAGACTTGTCAAATTACAGTTCTTGGAGGATGTGATGAAAATATTTTTTGTACCATATCTATAGTCAACAGCTAGTATAATAGTGGGAAACAAATATAGTTGAAAACATCAGCAAGTTGTATTAAAACACTCTGAAAAGTGCTTCACTGGAGCACCCTATGTTTAGCAGTCTTAAAATAAGTGAGAGGGGTGAACAAAACATTAAGAGCAACTCAAAAACAACAACAATATCAGAAATCCAACATTAATGGCACTATCATATGTGCAATTACGCATAACTTTGTATTTCAGGGAACATCTCTGGAAGTTAAAGTATAGGCTATTTCAGTCCTAATTAGGCCTTTGAAAGCTGTCTTAACTCCTAGGAAGTGTTTTCACGCTTTACATTTATAGAAAACATATGTTGGGAAAACTCACCAAGCATAAAAGTTGAGTCAAATGATGCCACGCAATTTGCTAACTATTCTAAAACTGTTTTAGATAAATACATAAACCATATAAAGTATTTCTAATGGTAACTAAACCTTGGAAGAATCAGGATAAACTTGTAGTAATCACAAAGATCTCAGGAGCTTAACTCAAGAAATGTTTATTTGTTCGTCACCCTATGTGTTCACCGTGAGTTGCCAGGTGACCTCTGCTCCACACAATCATTTTGGGACTCAGGCTTATCTCAGTGTCTCCCTCCATGATCAACTCCACTGTGAGGAGGGATTATGGAGAATTTTGCACTGGCTCTTCAGGCTTTCTCCCAGAGACAACACACATCACTGCTTCTCACACTTCATTGATCAACCAAATTTGGCATCTATACTTGACTTCAAAGGAGTGGGTAAAAATAATACTACTATCTGTCCAGAAGAAAGACTGTAAACTTTTGGAAAAGAGGTCTAATGACTCCCATAAACCTATATCAGATTCAAATTAAAGTAGGAGCAACAGGGGTAGGTAGAATATGGTTTCTGTTCTATTTTTAATATGTGCAGTGATCAGAAAGGCTTAGGAAGTGCTAAGAATTACTTGGAAAAGTAACAGGGACTGACTGTACAAAGACCTCAAGGTCACCGAGTGAGAATAATTCACAGGACATAGGCTTTATTGGTATGAAATATTTTAGCATTTGTACGCTTTTAAGTCAGTATGTAAGTTCATGGGAAAACCAATAGTCAGTAGATAGCGTAGAGACCATGGAGCCTGGGTTTGAGTGGCTCTGCCACTCACTAGGAGCATGACCTTAAGGCCGTAATTTATCCTATGGCTCAGTTTCCTCATTTATAAGTGGGGACATTATGTTAATGCCCTCTTCATAGTTTTATGAGGATTATGTATATATATGTGTGTATATATATATATATAAATATAATATACACATCACTTTGTAAATATTAGTAAGTGCTGTAAATGTTTGCTACAGTTAATTGTTGAACTGATTACCCATTTAACTAATTCCTTATAAAGCCTGGATAAGTGAGAGCCGAAGACAAATTTGGTCTCTGAAGATACACAGCCATACTTCCAAAGAGACAGTGTTATTTAGACCAAGCGTCAGGAAGCCTGGCTCTAGCCCCACTTCTGCCCCTAATAGGTTGTGCGACCTTTAGTAGATCACTGGGCATTTTCTTGGCATCGTTTTCTTCTCCTCTCTTAACTTCATTATCTCAGAGCTAGATGGGCTCAATTCAACTCAATTCAATATGAAAACATATTTATAAGGAATCTTACAGTGTATAAATGTGAAAGAATTACTACGTTGTAGTGGAGTAATCACATGAGAAGAATGAGTAAATGAGAAGGAAATTTGACATGAAATGTAGACCTTCAGAGTCAGAAAGAATGCCATCAGGGGGATGGGGACAAGGAACTCAGGACAGAGTGCAGCATGACAGCATCCAATTATATCAGCATCTACCATTTTATCAAATGCTGAAAAAATGACCAGTACACTTAACTTTCATTATTTCTTGTCCTCAAAAATATTCAGAGAGGTAAATTTATTATCCACATTTAAAAATAAGGAAACCAATGCTTAGCAAGATCAGTGTAACTTGAATCTCCATTTGTCTGATCTCAGAAGCCTGCTATTTCTTTGATTTATGTCACTCCATGAAGAAGAGAGAAAGGGGTAAGATCAGGAAATAGGGAACAAGTGGGATTGTGTAGGTGCATTTGCTTTATTTAGGGAATTAGAAGGAGTTCAATTAGAAAGGTCTATTCCATGTATTAAAATTATTCATTTCTATTGTCTAAAACTTAAGTTTAATTTCAAGAAAAGGTGCATTTAAGATATTGGAATATGGTTGATTTACAGTGTTGTATTAAAGTGTATAGCACAGTGATTCAGTTATACATATACATATATTAATTCTTTCTCAGATTGTCTTCCCATATAGGTTATTACAGAATACCAATAGAGTTCCCTGTATTACAGTAGGTCCTTGTTGATAATCAATTCTATATATACTAGTGTGCTTATATTAATCTCAAGATCCTAACTTTATCCCCGACTCCCACATTCCCCCTTTGGTAACCAAAAGTTTGTTTTCAAAATCTATGAGTCTGTTTCTGTCTTATAAATAGGTTCATTTATATTATTTAAAAACTAGATTCCACACATAAGAGATATCATATTATATTTGTCTTTCTCTGCCTGACTTACTTCATTTAGTATGATATCTCCAGGTCCATTCATGTTGCTGCAAATGGAACTATTTTATTCTTTTTTAAAGCTGAGTAGTATTCCATTGTATATAGTAACGGCACCTTCTTTATCCACTCTTCTGTCAATGGATGCTTAGGTTGCTTCCACGTCTTGGCTATTGTAAATAGTGCTGCAATGAATATTAGGGTGTATGCATCTTTTTGAATTACGGTTTTCTCCAGACACATGCCCAAGAGTAGGATTGCTGGATCATATGGTAGTTCTATTTTTAATTCTTTAAGGAACCTCCATACTGTTCTCCATAATGGTTGTACCAATTTTCATTCCTACCAACAGTACAGGAAGATTCCTTTTTCTCCACACCCTCTAAAGTATTGACTGGAGATTTTTTGATGATGGACATTCTGACCAGTGTGAGGTGAAACCTCATTGTAGTTTGGATGCATTTGTCTGATAATCAGTGATGTCCAGCATCTTTTCTTGTGTTTGGGACCATTTGTATGTCTTCTTTGGAGAAATATCTATTTAGATCTTCTGCCAATTTTTTGATTGGGTTGTTTGCTTTTTGACATAGAGCTACATTAGCTGTTTGTACATTTTGGAGATTAATCCCTTATTGGTGGCTTTGTTTGCAAATATTTTCTCCCATTCTGTGGGTTGTCTTTTCATTTTCTTTATGATTTCCTTCACTATGCAAAAGCTTTTAAGTTTAATTAGGTCCCATTTGTTTGTGTTAATCACTCAGACATGTCCGACTCTTTGTGATCCCAAGGACTGTAGCCTGCCAGGCTCTTCTATCCATGGGATTCTCTAGGCAAGAATACTGGAGTGGGTTGCGATCTCCTTCTCCAGGTTATTTTCCTGACCCAGGGATTGAACCTGTCTCTCATGTCTCCTACATTGCACGTGGATTCTTTACCACTGAGCCACCAGGAAAGCCTGATTATTTTAATTTTCATTTTCATTATTCTAGAAGGTGGACCAAAAAAGATACTACTATAATTTATGTCAAAGAGTATTCTGCCTACCTTTTCCTCTTAAGAGTTTATAGTTTCCAGTTTTATATTTAGGTCTTTAATCCATTTTGATCTTATTTTTGTGTATGCTGTTAGGGGGTGTTCTAATTTCATTTTTTTACATGTAGTTGTTCAGTTTTCCCAGCATCACTTTATTAAAGAGATTATCTTTCCTCCAGTGTATACTTTAACCTCCTTTATCAAAGATTAATTGAATATAGGTGTGTGGGTTTATTTCTGGGCTTTCTGTCCTTTTGCATTGATCTCTATTTTTGTTTTTGTGCCAGTATCATACTGTTTTGATTACTATAGCTTTGTAGTATAGTATGAAGTCAGGGAGCCTGATTCTTCCAACTCTGTTTTTCTTTCTCAGGACTGTTTTAGCTATTCAGAGAACACGTGCATCTTGAATGTCTTAAACATCTGCTTCAGGGGTCCCATAGTCCGTTATACATACATTTATTTGAGACCATCTCATATACCTCATCTCTTATGCATACATTTATTGGAGCATCTTAAATTATTTGTTTATGGGTCTGTAGTACAAAGACTTTCAAGTTTCTTGAAGGGAAGGATCATAGTTTATTCATCTTTACACCCCTAATTTCCAATCATAGTGATTGGCAGATATTAAACAAATTTTCATTGAATGAGTGAGTAAATGAAGGAGTAAATGAATTCATGCTTTTAGATATACTCTTTGATGCTTAAACATTTTCTTGACTTTTAGCAAGCTGTCTTAAATCTTTCATAATCTGAGAAGATATATGCCTTTAAGAAATGAATAAAATATACCAATATTTACTGTGCAAGTAAATGCTATTATAATTAATGCTAGACTATGAAATCTGTTTGCTGAGCACAATTATTTAACAATTTACTTCATTTCACTTTTATATTGGAAGATACTTTGTATTGATAATAAACTTTAATAGAAACACATGATTTCACATGCCAATATTCTGACATGCAACAGTTTAAAACACTTTTTCAGTACATGGCAAAGTCAGCTAATAAAGCAGTTATGACAACAGTAACACCAGTGAGCAACACTCATTTCCAGCTCACAAGTTAAAATTTAACTCCTTTTCTCCAACACCATGCATTTCTGCTGTGCCAATTCAGTAATATTAATTGTTAACAAGTTTCAAAAAACAAAGAAAATGTTGGCTTGTGTATGTGGGCAAATCTTCCTCAACAGATCAATGATGTTATAGATTGTCATCTGCCCTAGTAGCTGTCATTTTCAAGCCACATTCATGATCATATGATTTCGTAACTATTAAGATGCTCAAAGTATCTTGTTCACACTTCCACCCTCCTGTTTATTATGTAGAGAGAAATTTTAAATAACTCATGAGGATAGTTTATGTTTTTAAAGGTCTCTGAGAATGAAATGGCAGTTAATCCTTCCTCTAGAATCTCCTTTTCATACTCAGCACAGTGATAATCAGCAAGTTTGTTCTTAGATTGTCTTTAAATTGTCTTTAAAGATTGGTTTCTTAAGAATTATTGTTATTCTTTAAAACTACCAATCAAAGTAATAATAATATCTCATAGTTGTCCAATGCATGCGTTCTCAGTTGCTTCAGTATGTCCAACTCTTTGCAACCCTATGGATTGTAGCCTGCAAGCTTCTCTGTCCATAGGATTCTCCAGGCAAGAATTCTGAAGTGGGTGGCCATTCCCTCCTCCAAGGGATCTTCCAACTCAGGGATCAAACCCTTGTCTCCAGCATTGCAGGTGGATTTTTATCCTATGTGTACAATAATTCTGAGAGGTCAGTGATAAACTAAAAATGTTCCCTGCTTTTTGGATAAGGAAATTCCATCACAGAGTCTTTCCTGATAAGCTAGTGGCCCCGAAGCTAGGATTAGCTATCTTATATACAGAGAGAACAATTGCTTGGTGTCATTTTCATAAAATTCCACCATATTTTTAAAAGACATGGCTCTTGACTTCAACTTTGTAGGCTAACTATCATAATCCTTTACTTTAATCTTTAGAACCTCTTTTCTAAAGATTTTCAACTTTTTTAATTCCTATTTTTTCAACTATTTTCAGATCTCTTCTGTTCTTTTGGGATTTGGCTCTCTAAGTGGGACACAACATTTCAGTAAAATTATGACATGGATATCTAGGGTTTTTGTAACATAAATGAAATTTGCTGCTTAGTGAGACTGGATGTGCTTTTTATCTGATGTCAGGATGGCTTGCTATCACTATACATTCACCTTTCCTATCTTTTGTAAATGTAACTGTGATTTAATACACTGGAAACATACATATGACTAGCTGTGTAATTTCAATTCTCAAGTACTTCGGGCTTTTATATTATCCTTGGAGTACTTCTCTTCTCTCTTATGCCTATGCCAAAACAATAATTATGTCCAATATGATATTTGTATTACTTGTTGGCAAATGAATTAAAATAATATTGGAAGTGAATAAGATAATGTGGGGAAGCTTTGAAGCACTGACAAATCTATTCTTCAAGATAAATAATTTCCTTCAGTGTTACATATCTAGAGCTTTTTTCTTTCCTTCTTCCAAAAATTCCTTTTGTTGGAAGTATTTAATCGGATCTATCTATCTCCTTCAAACTCATGGCTAGCTTTTAAATATTTGTGAAGATTAGGCTATGCTTCAGATAAATCAGGTATTCATAATTTGGACTTGGTACACAGGAAGCCTCCAATTATCTAGAGGCAGTGTCCTGAAATTGTAGTAGCTACTACTCTGTGTCAGGCACTGTTGCAAGTATTATATATATTTTAACTCATTATACAATTCTTTAAATTTGTTCTTAATGAATTGTGGAAAGTACCATTTTACGTGTAAGGAAATCAGATTTAATAATTTACAAAATCACAACAGTTACTAAGTGATAGAGACAATATTCACTTCCAGGCAGTATGGCTGCCAAGTCCAAACTTCTTGAACATCATACTAAGTTACTAATGACTTGTAAAAGATTTTCACACATTTTATGTAGTTTATCCTAATATATAAAATGGTTAAATGTAAATACCATATTTAAAAATAGGTGGTAAATGTGTATTTACAAATAAAAAAAAACATTCGAACTTCAGATTATCTATAACTTGGTTTTGTACTTGATGTGCAGAAATTTTTAAGATAGTTCAGCTATGTTACTGTTACTAGTTAGGAACAAGAAGAAAAATACATCCTAAAGTGTGGAGCCAAATCACAATTTGTTGCAGAATATCTACAGTGTATCTTGGAAGGGAGTACAGTCAAAGTAAAATAAAATCTTTAGAAATTACTCAGAGAATTATCCAGTTAAAAGTTTTCATTATTTAAGAAGATTAATTTGGGGGGAAAGCCTCTACATAATTCTGATGAAGTTCCACACTTTCAAATACAAATAATGTTAGAATAAATTTACTGACTATAAAAAATTTATTTAATTTGTTGCATTGCTTGGGAGGTATTCTTAAATCATACTTCTTGATTATATCCACTGAATATATTTGTCAACATAATACAATATAATAAAACTGCTTCTCTCTTTACATAGTAATGATATATTCTTGAAACATTAGAAATAAATCCAGTATAGTAAAACATAATCCAAATGTGGGATAAAAACTCCATATTTTATGAATATGTAGTAAGTACTTTGTTGAGTAAAGAATTGCTTTATAAAGTTATTGATCACTCACAATTTCTGTTAAAGGAAATTGAGCATCTAAATAAATCATATTTGTTAAGTACAAATAAAGGTGTACCAATTTGGCTGAAGTATTCCTTAGGTGTTATACATAGCACAATAGATAGAAAAGCAATTCTTATTAGACTTCACAAATCATAGGAATTTCAAGTACCTAAGTGGTCTAATAATTTTTATTTCTAAAAGAAAACTGCCTAATGTCATAGACCATCAATGTCACATGAGCTGATAAAATCTTATCTTTAAAAAACATACTTTGGTCTTCTGCTTCATGGCTGTGTAGCTCATCAATTTCCCTGTTTCCTTGGAAATCATCCAAAAATAACAAGGAAAAAAACCCCAAATTAATTAACTCTATTGTTAATTAAACTAGAAGAAAGACACCATAAACATAAAAGGTAGCTAAAGGTACTGAGTTCATATAGATGCCACCAAAAGGCAGGTGAGGGGGGTGGAGGACCATTTGGAGAGACTCCAGCTGCAGCAGATCTCAGGGAATAATCATACAAGTATGCTTCCTCAAGGTGAGAGGCCCATCCTGAAGGTCAAATGCCTTTTCTGTAATAGGAGCTACACTGGAGAACTGAGAAGGAGCAGAACCACACTCCTCGTCATGCCTGACTATACCTAGTTTAGAAAAGCAGAATGGGGGTGGACTGGAGTACACCCAGACGTGTACAGAATAGCCATGCTTTCAGTCTTGGTTTGTGACAGCTGAAACTTGCCTAGTCTGTAGAACAACTGTGATCTCTTTGCAATTAGATGAATATTTTATCAGAAAACTGGACTCATGTCAAGTTTTAACAAAATAAGTAGTATGATAGTTAAGAAAATACATCCAAAGAAATTATCATAAGGAAAACAGAGCCTTTTAACATATGAAGACGATTTCACCAAAAACTCTGCCATATATCAGGATAAATATTTAAAAATACAAATCTAGTGTTGATAAAATATGCCAGAACATATGAAAAAGGGAAATATTTCCAAATTCTATTTAAACGATGAATGCCCAAATTAAAATATGACTACACAAATATATACTGTGCAACATTTATACCCATGAATTTCAGTATTCAAATAATTCATTTTCTCAACTAGACTCCAGTAGCATTTTATGACTATATCACGACAAAGAGAGATTTAATCCAGGAACACAAAATGATAGTAGTTCAATGAATAAATCCATTCATTTATTAGGCTAACTAAAGAGAAAAATAACATACTTCTGTCCATTGATACTAAAAAAGCATTTGATAAAACTGAATATGCATTCTTGATAAAACACCACAAGATATAATCTGATAAACATAATTTTTTCAGCCCCAAAGACAGTATCAGATTCAATGGGAAAATAATAAAGGTATTTTCACTAAAGTTGGAAATTAGGTAAGGATATCCATGATCATGACTGTTAACATTGCATTGAGTTAATAATTACAATTAATGAGAATAAAATTGAATATACAGAAATTAGAAAGAAGGGTGGAAACTATCACCATTTAAGAATGATATATTTTACATTTGAAAATTCATGAGAATCAAGTACAATATAACATAAACATAAAAATAATAAAGTCCTTTTAATGTATTGTTGAATTTGGTTTTCTAATATTTTGTTGGGAATTTGGTTTTCTAATATTTTGTTGAGAATATTTGTATCAGTGCTCATCAGGGACATTGATCTATAACTTTCTTATAGTATCCTTGTCTTCCTTTGGAGTCATGGTAATGTGGGCCTCATAAAATGAGTTTGGAAGTGATTTTTCCTTGTCTGTGTTTTGGAACAATTGATACTAATTTTTAAAAAATGTTTGGTATAATTTTCACATATAAAGCCATCAGTCCTGGACTGTATTTTGATTGCTGACTCAACCTCCTTACTAGTAATTGGTCTATTTGGATTTTGTTTCTTCACGATTCGGTATTGGTAGGCTGCATATTTTAGAAATGTATCCATTCTTCTAGGTTATCTAAATTTTTGGTGTATAATTGTTCATAGTAGTTTCCTTATTATCTCTAGTATTTCTATGATATCAGTTGTAATGTATCCTCTTTTATTTCTGATTTTATTTACTTGACTCTTTTTTTATTAATCTAGTAAAAAATTATCAATTTATCTTTAAAATAAGCTTAATTTTATTGATCTTTTCTATTATCTTTCTACTTTCTATTTCAATTATTTCCACCTGATCTATATTAATTCTTTCTTTCTATTAACTTTAGGCTTAATTTGTTGGTTTTTTCCTAGTTCTTTGAGATATAAAGTTATATTGTTTACTTGAGATCTTTCTTTTTTATTAATGTAGGTACTTATCACTATAAACTTCCCTCTTAGAATTGCTTTAGCTGTATCCCATAAGTTTTGGTATGTTCTGTTTCCATTTTCACTTGTCTGAATATATTTTTTTATTTCCCTTTTGATTTCTTCTTTGATCCATTGGTTGTTTGGGAGTGTGGTATATAACACCCACATATTTGTAAATTTTCCACTTCTTCTATTGTCATTGATTGCTTATTTCATACCACTGTGGCCAGAGAAGACGCTCAGTATGATTTCAATGTTCCTAAACTTGTTAAGGCTTGTTTTGTGATCAAATATATTATTTATCTGGAAGACGTTTCATGTGAAGTTGAGAAGAAAGTGTAGTCTGCTCTTGTTGTTTACAATGTTCTGTTAAGTCCACCTGATATAATATGTAGTCTAAATCCAATGTTTCTTTATTGGTTTCCAAGTGGAATTTATTCTTGGGATATGAAGATGGTCAATACCCACAAATCAATAAAGATGATATACCATATTAACAAATGAAGAATAGAAACTGACCATCTCAATAAATACAAAAAAAAAAAAAGAATTAAATGACAAAGGAGAAACTGGGAAAAAATTTTACAATTTATATTAGAACCAAAGTACTAATTTCCCTCAAATCTAGATGACTATTCAAAATGGTGAAGAAAAAGACTAACAAGCCAGGAATCACAACAGCAAAAAAGGCAAAGAATATTAACAGTGTTTACAGAAAAAGTCATGTACATTGTTTTATAACATATGAAAAGATGTTTAACCTTATTTATAACAAAAGAAGTGAAATATTTTTCTACTTCTATGAAAGTGGCAAAATTCTAAAAGTTTGATAAGTCATTGCTACATTTCTACACTGACCTATAATGGAGTAAACTACTTCACTAAATATAGAGAGCAGTCTGGTAATCTCTATCAAAATTCTTTATATCTATCAAATTTCTTTATATATTTATATAATTTATATTTACATCTACATGTAAATATATAAATTAGAAGCCCCTAAGAAGGTGGCAAATCATAGACAGTTGATATTTTGTTTTAATGACCTAACTGAAATAACAAATTTCAAATTATTTATTAAGACTTTATGATATTCTCTTGGTTTATAGGTCTTTCTGAAAGCAATTTACTCTTTAAAAATGCTGATAATTGACTATGAAAAGTAAACATTTAATAGCAGGGTGAGTCATTTGGAGTATTTCAATATAAGGCCAGGTAGTTTTCCTACAAAGAATGATAAAGGGTTGTTTACTGTTCTTTCTCTTTCTGGATTATATCCATAGTTTTATTGGTTTCCTTTGAAATCATTTATACAAATTAATTTTATATGGCCCCAAACCAATTGTATACAATTTTAAATGCTTCCAGAAGCAGTCATTTTTTTTCCCTTAAAAAAGGCTTTGCTGCAGAAATATAACAATGCTGCCATTATTTTCAAAGAATAGGATTTTACAATGGTTGTTATTTTGCAAACATTAATGTATTTCTTCCTGTCTTATATTTCACAGGTATATTGAGTTTCCATTTTACAAAACTGATTGTGCCCAACAGTTTTATTACTGATTCTTTCTGCATGTCCTATACTTTTTGATAATTCACCAGAAAGATAACTAGATGCAAAAGACACGTGTTATTTCAAACATAAGTATCCAACAGACTTTTTCCCAAAGGATATCTACCAAGTTTGCATTAAGAAAGAAAGCTAAACCTTAAAGGAACAATGATTCATCACACTGATAAAAACAAACACCATAGTATCTCAACTTCAGAGATGTGATGTTAGTTAGATGTAATATAAATTTTAGTGTTTCCAAGGAATATATTGCATTGAAGTCTCTATTTCAAAACAAAATATATTTTCAGCAGAAATGTTCTGGGCCATTAAATAAGAAAATTAATGAAACATAATGACATTTTCATTGTGGTTAAGCCATTATACTTTTTTAAAAATTGGAAACAGATTAAACTGTGACAAATAATGCTCACTAATATCTAAGTTCTTTCAGTGTATTTTACAAATATAACCAAAAGAACCTTCTAACTGCCCTGAAAGGTCTAAAGATCTGGAAGCACCTTATCATGGGTTAAATGTTTATATGTCAAGTATGTTGCTTTTGTTGCTTAGTCGCTAAGTCATAGCAGACTGTTTTGAGACTCCATGGACCATGGACTGTAGCCGGCAAGTCTCCTCTGTCCATGGGACTTCCCAGGCAAGAATACTTGAGTGGGTTGTCATTTCGTTCTCCGGGGGATTTTCCTGACCAAAGGATCAATCCTATGTCTCTTGCTTTGGTAAGTGGATTTTTTACCATTGAGCCACCTGGGAAGCCCGTATGTCAAGTATACTTGGAAATAAAAATAATGGGAGAAAAGTCAGAAAAGAGGACTGTCTAAAAGGACTAACAATAATATTGAGTACTTATTATGTCTCAGGCACATCATATATGTCATTGTATGTATTCATAGTTGTTTAGTTCTTAGTTTAATATCTTATCCCATAGAACTTAGTTGTTAGGAAGGCAGGATTGGTCTATCCTGTTCACCAGACTATTTCTTGGGTTTTTTTTCTCATTTGTAAAATGACTGGGCTGAGTTGTGGCCTTAGAGAGATTCTCTGTTTTAAAACGTGATCCAGAAAACTAAGTCTATCATTTTTTTTGGACATTGAATCTCAAAATTGGATAAATGGAGTCACTAGAGTTTTGTTGTTTTATTTTTATTCAAAAGTACCTATTTTAATTTTTTCTAACTTTCAAAACTGTACTAGAAATATTTCTGTAAAACTAAATTTTAATACTTTGTATTTTTCATTGGGATTCATTGGAATTCAAGAAAGAAATATTTGGTTTTATGGGAAGTGCCTATTCATCTTTATGCACTTTAAACAGAGTCATTAATTTTTAAAAGAGCAAAGCTTATAATAGTTCTATCACTTTTCTTTAAGAACAATAGAGAAATAATAGAAGTGACTCATTTTTACCAAGGATAAACTTTTTGGCTGAAATGACCAAGGATCTGACTCATTGTGGCAATTCACGTGATCTTATTGATATGAGGTCAGAAAATTCATGGAAAAAAGAAATGAAAGGAACTACTCCATTATGTTCTTAAAAATTGTGATCCTGCTCATCAAATTAATTTAACAATCAATAATGTAGAAGAATGAGCCATAGCACAGAAGTATATCAATTTTATAAGAAATAAAGTATATATCAAAAGATGCAAATGATAGCACTTAAGAACCCAGTAACAAGGACAATTTTAGGGCTAATTTTTCATCATAAGGGCTGTTCAAAATATGTTGATGCTTCTCCTTCTGGGCACATCACACTGCAGGACTATGCTTCTCTTTTTCCTCCTCCAGTTAAGACTCGGCAATGGGGTTGCTCTGTCAGGAAGTGTTAAGAGCCAGTGTGTGATTCACCACATTCCTTTCCTCCAGAGGCAGCAAGTATGGAGATATGAGTTGTGATGGAGTCTGTCAGCCTGGATTCCTCAGTGACTTTGCTGAGCAGAGGCCCCTGGCAGCCTAAACTGCACTCAACATACAGTGTAAATTAGTCCGGTTCTAAGCTATCGAGAGTTTGGCCTTGTCTCATATTAGAGACAATGTATTACAGCCCTTAGAATTCAGACTCTCTCCATCTTTGACTAGATGGACCAATCCTGATTAAGTACACAAAGTTGTGATGATTTTCACAACACTAAAATAATCTGACTTTCTGATTTATAATATTTCCTGACTAATAGTTAGTTTTATTATTACAATAGAAATAAGTTAAATATTGCATCCTATAAAATAATCCTACCCTGAATATTCCAGTATGTAAGATTCAGGTTACATATAAAACTCTGATACTACTAAATCTTTAAAAAACTGCACCCATAAAAAAAGCCTGTTTTTACTAAGCTTATAGACAGTGTATTTTACTAACAACATTACTGTTAAAGAATAAGCTTCTTAAATGCATTAGTTATAAAACTGAATAAAACTCAGAGACAAAATTTTTATATTCATAAAAACATCTGGCAGTCTAGTGAGGATCAAATGAAATTTGTAGTTGACAATTAATATGTGATGTTTATTGGCACATGAAGGGAATAAAACTGGATTATTTCTTACCCGAATTTTCCATTTTAGAAATATTAACACTTAAAAGAGAAAACTGCCAAATCAACACTTTACTTTGGCTGGAAAATTAAAGAAAATATCAGAATGCCAAATCTCCATGTACTCACTAAATTAAATATTTCATTAGCGTGACTAACATAAAATACCTTCAGCCATCTTTTTATATATTATTTTTGTATATTCTTCGCCAGCCTTAATCTAAACCCTAGATAATTCAGTATTTTCCCAGTTTGCAGGAAGGTATCAGACTTAGAAGATTAGTTTAGAAAATGGAGAAACCTAACCCCCATTCTCAGCATCTTGTGTTATTACTATTGATTTTCCCTATGGCACTGAAGTATAGATCCAGAGACAGCCATGCTGTACTTGGAATACTGAAAAGAGAGAGTGAAGAGCAATATCTCTAATTCACCATTTATGACCACAGATACTTGAGACCTTTGGACACTCTGAGTACCTGAGATGTTTCTTTAAATGCCCTTTAGTGCTAGTTTATATACATACCAGGTGCTGAAAAATTATTTCCTGAATAAATTAATGTCTACCCTGATTCTTTTCCTTGTTTGGGGGAGACATATCATGTAAAAAATGTCTTTGAGAAAAGACTTTCTGGAGAAAGGCCTACAAAAAAAGAATAGCATCTCTTAACAATGAAATTGGCAAAGAGAAAGAAAAGAAGTTATCAAACACCATTAGTGGTTATAATCAGTCATGGGTTTCACTCTCATTATAGGAAGGCTTGCACATTCCTTTATAAATTTAATAAAAACAGTGATTAATCGTTTGCCACATCTAGAACTCTGCTGATTTCTAAGGATAGAGGCAAAAAGAAAAATGGTCTTCAAGGAGCTTAGAGCCTATCAGAAAAGTCAGCAAATAAAAGAAATTATAACAATTATATGTAACATTTGGGTGTTATTGCCAGCCACTAGTAAAAGTACTTTTAATGTATGAACTTGTGTGTGTGTGTGTGCTTAGACGCTCAGTCATGTCTGAATCTTTGCGACCCCATAGACTGTAACCCGCCAGGCTCCTCTGTCCATGGGGATTCTCCAGGCAAGAATCCTGGAGTGGGTTGCCATGCCCTCCTCCAGAGGATCTTCCCAACCTATGGATCGAACCCAGGTTTCTCACATTGTTGGCGGATTCTTTACCATCTGAGCCACCAGGGAAGCCCATTTAACTTACTTAGTCCTCACAATAATTTTAATTAGGGAGGTTCTATTATTAACATTGCCATTTTACAGATGACAAAGGGAGACACAGAACTGCCTCTGGACAATACGTAGTAAGAGGCAAAGTCAAGTTCTGAAGAACAGCAGTCTGCCTGTACATCTCATGCTCCAATGTTCTCTAATCAACTCGTGACTGCAATACCAGAGCAAATGTAAGGGTCAGTAAGGGTCAAATGTTCAGTCCTTTAAGGCAAACATGACTCAGTCTAGACTTTCAAGAACTTATCTTTAATCTGGGATCTGATGGACTTAGTCAGATGAATATTTTGTTATCACTTGTTCCCAATTTGAATGAAAGGGAAAATAGCTAAACTTGTTTAGTGACAATCTAAATGTTATCTCAAAACCCATCTGTATACTATATGTAAATAATCTTGGATGGACACTGCCATTATTACGAAAGAAACTGTGAGGTTAGCATTTCTTTATGTGTATTTCAGAGAATTTTTCATTAACATCCATGAAAGTGGGTTTAGAATAAAACAGATTTCCCCACCCCGAAACTCCACCCCAGTTGTCTTTCTCTTATGTTAAGCAATTAGGGAGTCAGGTTTATTCTTTGAGGCCTTTAGGGTACCAATAAGCTTACTATACTTGAACGTTTCAGTTTTTAGAAAGCTATGTTCTCAAGGTAAAGCTCTCATAAATGAAAGATTCGGCACTACCAGGGGTGGTCTAGAATCTTATAAAATGTAACGTGAGATACACAGTTTAAAGTATATAGATGGAGGGTCACATAACATTCCTAGCAAAATCCATTGTTGTACACAAACTATTTGAGATCACACAGTCATTTGTTGCAGTGGAAGTTTGCTATTATCTGTCCATTGTTGACAAACCTCTTTTCAAGCTCAGAATTCAGTGATGAAATGAGATAAACCTTCATTGTCTATAGTGACTAAGCTGATGAAAAAGCTGGAGGTATTATGAACACTATAACTCATCCCCCTGTTTCTCACCCAGTATGTTAGAAATTTGTTTTGGCCTGAGCAGGATGTTTAGAAATATATTTATACTTTCACAAAGGAATATTTAAAGTAGAGAAGAATGAAAGGAGCTAACAGCTAATTCTGCCCCAAGATAGAGCAATAGAAAGTGAAAGTTGCTTAATCATATCCAACTCTTTGTGACCCCATGGACTATACAGTTCATGGAATTCTCCAGGCCAGAATACTGGAGTGAGTAGCCATTCCCTTCTCCAGGGGATCTTCCCAACCCAAGGATTGAACCCATGTCTCCCCTCTTTGCAGGTAGATTCTTTATCAACTGAGCCACCAGGGAAGCCCTTAGAGAAATAGAAGAGAAAACAAATAGTTTGTTTAGTTTGTTTCAGTTAAATTCTCCCCAGTCAGATTTTTCAGCATAAACCATGGTTATTACATGGAAAGGAAGCAAAGTATTTAAACATTTATAAATAGGAATATTTATTAAAAATTCATTTAATATACACAGTCTTTCTCTCATTAAGACAAAAGAGAATCTACCCTCTGCCAGGAATTGAGTTCAATTAGCAAAGCGATATTGGTGAATATGAAGGAAAAGTAAAAAGCTGTGTTGTCAAAATGAACAATGAACACATTGCTAAATAATTTATAATATTTGGAATATAACTCTTTAAGAGAATAGTGAGCCCTAAGTTGGATAACCAGTTAAAATTAGGAGATCAGTGAGCTTTCCTATGACTCAAGTTTGGCCATATTTAAAATGGACCTAATATAAAAATACTGTATTTTCCAACCTACTGACTGTGTGAAATGTTTTAGATACAAAACATAATACTGCTTTTGTTTCCACTTGTGACTATCAATAATAACAATCACCCAAAGTGAACAAGACTATAATATAACCTGGGGGATTTTTGCATAATACAAAAAAGAGTGCGTGAACCCACCTTTTAATGAAAGTAATGCATAATGAGTACATTCCATCACTACAGGAGAATTTAGTACTCCTTAGAATTTCCACAGCGTGAAACAGTCTTGTGTACTGATCATCTACTCCCTTGATAAATATCTCAGGCAGAACAGTTTAACAGCTAAGGCAGTAGATTTTAGTGATTAAGCAAGCTCTGGACTTAAGTCATGTTTAAATTTCAACTATGTAAATTATTAACCATATAACTTTGAGCAAACTGGTTTCCAATTCTGTGAAATGAAGATCATAATGAAATCTGCTCTGTAAAATTTTTGAAGACTAAGTATTTCTATAAATAAAGTAAAAATCTAAGAGAGTTTTAGATAAGAAGACACTAGCCAAGTTGGTCTTACTGTTTTTAAACCTGAGTTTTGGCTGATTCAGAAGTTTTACATGTCTTTGTTGCCGCATTAGAATTTTTACAAAATAGATAAGTTATTTGAACTTTTTTCTGTTTTTGACACATTTTGCTTAATAGAATATTTGGAGGAACACTTGCTTTTTTGTGTGTGAAAGATACAACATATCTCTCTGTGACCCATTCCATTTAATTTACTTTATTGTCTTTCACCATTATTTCTTGTACAGAGAGAGTAGTCCTCTGATTACTGAGTCAGTTCAAGGTTTCTGAGTAACGCTCTTAAGTTATATTTCTTGCTACTTCCTTCTTATACTTACAGCACAGCCTATACCACATGGCATGAACGATTCACCTCAACTTTCCACCTGATCACCCATCATCTGGAAGCTTCGCCGCACACTTGCAAGCTGGGACACACGTAGGGGCAAGCTAGGAGCCAGTTACTGGGGGCTGATGTGCAGAATATTATGATGCAGAAAATTTTTAACTAATCATAGACAAAACAAAGGCTTAAGAAAATCCTATTTCCTTCCTATCAATCACTCTAGGTTGAACCCTAGGAAGGGACAACCAGATTTGACTGATTTTCCCTTACCAGCAGTTTGCTTTTCTCTAAGCCAACCTTGTCTGTCTGGGGATTAAGGCGGGGTCATGAGAGATTTCCCAAGTGAAGGCTGTGGAGACCCGGCTGAAGGCTGTGCAAACACGTGAGGTGGAAATTCAATACAATGAATGTGCTGACCTCTTCCCTTCCTTTTCCATTCTCTAATTAATTAAAATGTCAAGCTGCACAGGCCAAGATGACTTTTGCAAAGTCAATATTCATCTAAAATGAGGCGAACAAGGTTTCATTTCCAGGTTTGTTTGTCTGGTTGTCACTGTTGTCCCTTGCCTCAGAGTTTGTCGTAGCAATGTGACAAAGGTATGATAAAATGATGAGGCTGGGGACAGCTCGTTTCTGAAATTTTTCCACACTCACTTTTTATTTCCCCACTTCTGATTCTTATAGGTAATTCCTAAGTATTCTAGCCATATTTCACTATACGGTTGCCAAATTTTCTTTCCTCAACTCTTCTGAAACTGTCTCCATAACCCTAAAACTCCATAATCTTAAAACTCTGTTACTTTATTACTTTACTTAACTTCTCTATTCCTCTACTAGGACAGTATCAAGAGTAACAGCAGCTGTTTACTGACTTCCTGGTACATGCCAGTTCCTCCAGTCCTCACAAAAGTGCCTGATTGCAGCAGGAATTCACAGGACAGCCAGTGTGGGGAAGGGCAAGAACTAAGTAGAGAAATGGAGACTGAGACAGATGGATTCATTTACTCAAGGTCACATAGCTAGTAAAATCCTTTAAAACTCAAGATTCTCTGACTTAAAAGACAGGGCTCAATATATTCCTGTACAATCTTACTTAAAACCACCCTTCTCTATTTCTATTCCAGACCTAGAGTACTACTAAGGCAAAGAACTCAATCTTATTGAAGCTATTTTAGCATCTAAAAATTATTGTACACAAATAACTGGCCCTAAATATACACTCCTTTCACGATGGCTTAGTCGGAGAAATGATGCATTTTGCTGACCTCTGATTATATTTATCTGAACATTAGCATGATAGAGGAAATTTGAAATGGTCCCTACCTATAGTCTGCTGATGTGGAAAGGGGAAATATCACCACTCTCTCGCTGTTTAATCTACCCACTAAGGAAGATTTGTTTCCAGTCCATCCATGGTAACAGTGGTTAGTCTATTTCACTCAAAATATAATTCTCTAGACTCAATCTACTCTTAGCTCAAAGAAATTTGAGCACCAAATTTAGCGAGAGGGATTTTTTTTCCTATTCAACTGGCTATCTGCCTTAGTGAAATGTTAGTAAGAGAAAAACTTTCAGGAATTTGGACATATTTTACAGTATCTGGAATGGAAAGCAGTGTGCTGTTATGAAATTGCTAACTTTCGATAACCTAACTAGAATTTTCTTAGCTCACAGAACATTTATCATGATACATTTAGCTACTTATATTAATCAAGTAACATGTGAAACTTCATTTTCATCAATAAACTTTTCATTATGTCAACTTCTAAATTCTTCCATAACTAGTTGTCTAAGTACTTTCATTAGCCAATGATACAATTTCCTTCCAATTTCATTTATAATAGCAAATATAAAATACAAACTCCATACATATTTCAGATGACTTACCTTTCTAGTTTGATTTTTTCCCCCAGATTTTTGGCTTTCCACTTCTCAAGGTCAAGTAAAGAGAAGGGTATAGTTTAGGGCCCTGGTCTGACCCTGTTCTTTGTATTTGGATTCCATTTTCCAGAGGAGGTGGGGTATCTAATCTTTATCAAATACAAGATAAAGATAAAACTGAAGTCAATCCCAGGCACACACACTGAGAACAGTCTCTGGTAGCCGTGACTCTCCTGATGAACCCTAATCTCAGACATTATCTCAGAACAAGTTTCTTTGTTTTCAGAACCCATCAACAGTCACACGCATCTGGGAAAGGGGCAAGATTTCTCATCCACACTGTATTGCTTTCATCACCTTTGGGTGTTTCCGTTCTCAATCACATTTTAGCATCACATCTTTTTCAAAAGATTCTTTCATTACTTTGCAGTCAGTTTTCCTCTTTATTTTTCATAAGTAAGAGTTTTATCTGTTTAGATCTTCCTCTTTCTACCTCCTACATACGAAATTTTCTAGCATCTTCAAGCTATGTGAGGGAAGAACCCTTATGGATTTTTATTTCTTTGTAATCTTCTGCAATTTAAAAACTTCCCGATTCATATTCAAATTGGCCTCATTTTCTTCTTCAGCAATGTCCTGTACTTGTTGTTCTTTAAAAGCATAAATACTCCCCACCTCCGACCCCCGCCTCAACTGCTCCTTCTCTGCTTACTTTTCACGGGGGCATCCTGTCACCCTGGTCTCTGCAAAGTTGCAGAGCACTGGACTGAATACATTCTACATGCTGGTACACTCTGCAGTCTACTTCTGACAATACATTTTGTCCACTTAGAAAAAAAAAGCAATTTTTCTGTACAATTCCACTTCACACCTGAATTTTTCTACACAAATCCAAATCCATTCAAACCTTCCTTGGGAGAGTCTGTAACATTACATTGCCATTTCTGCAGACACAGAGCAATGTTCTTTATGTCTTATGCCTAAATTGAATATACCATTTTCATCCTGGTATATGTTTCTCTGCAAATGACTCCCAGAAATTTTTTAGCTTCCCAGTATGCTTATTTTAACATTTGTCATGTACCATTTCATCCCCAAAGGCTAAAGCAAATTGCTTCATGCCAGTAATTTGAATTGCAGTAAATATATCTGTTAGGGGAAGCACACTGATTGAAACCGCCCACCCTGGCCAGGCACCATAGTAACCATTTGCATGAGTTCCTTTACAACAGGAGGTCCTGGTAAGGAACACAGAACTAATAAGCCTCCACCAACCAGAAGAGTTTAGGAAAAGTCAAAAGGAGATACCACATGTCCGACCACCTCCAGAATCCTTCTCTCTGGCATCCATCTTGGTTGAACAAGGCGTGCACCACCAGGAAGGACTCTGAACTAGAATGATTGGCTAAAGACAACCGGAAACTAATCCCATCACCATAAAATCCAAGACTGCGAGCCATGTGACAGAGCTGTTCCTGGGTTCCCTTACCTACTGCTCTCCACCCGGGTGCCCTTTCCCAATAAAATCTCTTGCTTTGTCAGCACATGTGTCTCCTCAGACAATTCATTTCCGAGTGTTAGACAGGAGCCCAGTTTCAGGCCCTGGAAGGGGTCCCCCTTCCTGCAACATATCTTTTCACATAATTCCCAATGAATTATTGATGTCACCACCCGCTCCCCTACAGAGTCTTGTGTGGGGATTTCTCCTTAATATCTGTGTATCTTACACTGACATGAAGTTGTTGTTTCAAAGGTTGTGTGAGTTTCTTTTCTCCTTCAGAGACTAACATGTTTTCCTGACTTTCCAGCACCTTTCTTCCTTCCAGGCTAGGCCACCACCAACTCCCTCCCATCTCTTGCTTTCTCAAATGCTATGTGTCTGCAATCTGTTGCTTGAAAACAGCTAAGTTTTATGCTTTTGTATCTTATTCTGAATCATCTTAAAAGCTCTTTGTTTCTAAAAGAAAAGAAACAAATGACTGCTTAATTTTAAGTTCACTTCTCCCAACAATGCTCTTCCCTTTATTTCTCCAGTTACTTTTCATGCTTACTACCTCAGCTTGGTTCTTTCCTCATGAGTAATAATTAAGTTAAGGTTTAAACCAGAAGACATGAGACTGGAATTCAGACAACCTGAAATCTGAAGCTTGGTTCTCTTATATGTGAGCTATGTGACCGTAAAGCTTTCAGAGTAATAACAACCTGTTCAGTTAAAAAAACAAAATAGGGGTAATTATAAAGATCTTGTGGATTTACTGGATTTAATGTTATTTTATCTAAATACTCACTCTATACCCCAGCCTCAGTTTGGTTAAACCTATCATTCTCCCCTCTATGCAGCTCTGTGTGAGTGTGAGTGTGAAAGTCGCTCAGTCGTGTCCAATTCTTTGCGACCCCATGGCCTATAGAGTCCATGGAATTCTCCAGGCCAGAATACTGGAGTGGGTAGCCTTTCCCTTCTCCAGGGGATCTTCCCGACCCAGGAATCGAACCAGGGTCTCCTGCATTGCAGGTGGATTCTTTACCAACAGAGCTATCAGGGAAGCCCCATGCAGATCTGTGCCTCTTAAGTTTTCTAGACCATATTGACAGCTGTAACTATTTTTCTAGAGACAGTGAAGTGATTGTGATTGTGAATTCTCAAGCCATAATCTTGGACATGAATCCTGGTTCTAAATTGTTGAAAACCCTTTGCAATTTCCTTAGACTCTCTGTGTCTCAGTTTTCTCATTTATAAAACTGAGAAATGTAATAAATAGCACCTACTTCATATGACTTGTAAGAATAAATTATGTTTTAATGTATGTAAAGTACTTAACATAGTATGTGCCCTACAGTAACTGCTTCATTAAAATTACGAATCTCATTTCAACTGTAATCTCTTTGATGGCAACATTTCAATCCCACCCACTTAGTTCTTCCTAGCAGCAAACATATTGTCTAGAATACTGTATGTGCTCAATTAATGTTTAATGAATTGGACTAAATTGAGTAACAGCATCTAGATTGTTCTGTGGTTCATGTCTGGGTCTTGGCAAATGTTTGTTTTCCTTGTCACAAGTTCTGTGATTCTGATTTGGAGGAAGTTTGTCCTAGAAAAGTTGTGTGTATTCAGTAGCACATTAACTGGAATATAATGGGCTTCCCAGATGGTGCTAGTGGTAAAGAAACCCCTGCCAATGCAGTAGACATAAGAGACGTGGGTTCGATCCCTGGGTCTGGAAGATTCCCTGAAGGAGGGCATGGCAGCCCACCCCAGTATTCTTGCCTGGAGAATTCAATGGACAGAGGAGCCTGGTGGGCCATAGTCCGTAGGGCCACAAAGAGTCAGACAGGACTGAAGAGACTTAGCATGCAAGAGTACTGAAGCCCAGGTGTTCTCAATGTCAAGCTAAGCTCTACTGTTTCGGGAGGTGAACCTGGGCCTTGGGCCCCCATCTTTCAGGTCCTGCATCTTGGCTGATAGTCAGTACTTCTTATCTTTAAAGATGTTTTCATGTAATATTCTGGCTTTGGGAGCCAAGGCACAAGGTGAGGTGTGGTTGGCAGTGCGAAGTATGTCTGAGGTCACCTGAGGTTCCAATGTATTTTCAAATCAAAGACCTAATGAAATATCATTGAATAAAAATAACAAAACCCTTGATATTCAAGTGAAAAACTGCTTGTTTTTCCTCCTATCCACCTTTTAGAAGCTTTAAAAAGCCAAAGAATTGCATTAACCACATTCTACATTAGCCACTTTCCATGATGTCTTATCAGAGCCAGCTTGAGTAATCTATCATTACTATTATTACTGACTTCCCTGGTGGCTCAGACGGTAAAGCGTCTGTCTACAATGCGGGATACCTGGGTTCGATCCCTGGGTTGGGAAGATTCCCTGGAGAAGGAAATGGCCACCCACTCCAGTGCTCTTGCCTAGAAAATCCCATGGACAGAGGAGCCTGGTGCAGGCTACTGTCCATGGGGTTGCAAAGAGTCAGATACGACTGAGCATGTCTTCACTCACTCACTCACTATTATTATTAAATTACATACTTATGGTCTAATGATTACTTTCCTAAGTAAAAAGCTCTTGCCTTGATTCCTGGAATTAAAAGGAAGACTAATAAACATTTCCTAAAATCAAACTCAAGCACATCTTTTAAAAAAATTTCCCTACATCATGACCACTGTTCTGTTAAAAAGAAAAGTAACACAAAAAGATTGTTAGAAAAAGGGAAAGTAGAGTAAATTATTCAGTGAATGGTTACAGGTACTATGTTGAGCAGCCTCCTTGAAGTGGTTGACTAAAAATAAAATTGCTTCTGGATTGGCATCTCATAATATTCAGGAAGTATGAATTTTAATCATTGCCATTTTAATAGAAGAGGAAAAAGTAAGAAAAATAAATTCATGTTAGGAAAAGCAAAACTCTTGCGTTTACCATTTCATTTGGGTTTGATTAAACAGCCTACCACAAAACGAACAGACACTAATTTTTGCAGTAAGAAGTCTACCAAACCTTCCTGAATATCAATAGGCTACGAATTAGTTCCAAGTGCATTATTCCAGCATGTCTTACACTATTGTTTTAAGATAAAATGAAAAATCTTGAAGAAAGGTCGTATCAGTTCCATATAATAGCTGGAAATTATTGGCACTTATATGACAACATTGGGAGATAATCAGAAAGCTCAGTGGGTGCCCAACTCTCTAGGTCTATCTCCATGAGTGTCCAACCAAAATGAGTAGCTGTGGTTTTGCAGAGAAGATCCACAATATTATGATGTGATAGGAATCACTTGCTAGGACTCGAGGTTCATAACCATAAAGATTGTTGCTTTACAGGCATAACATTTGACTTCACAGGGAAATGTACCTAGTGTTCCAGTGTCTTAGCTAGGGGATGATTTTGAATGAGGAATAGGCTGGCATATAAAACTAGCCTGAAACTCTCTTGAAAATCTTCAGAAAATCTTATCTTGTGGTATTGTGCCATTTCACTGAGAGGAAACAGCTTGGCTGTCATCTGGGGATATAGCACTATCTGTCACATTTGCTTGAGTCCAGACCTAGCTGTTTGTAAATCTGTATCTGGTTGTACACTTTGTGGCCCTGCTTTTTGTTTAGATGGTTATGCATTGCAGAAACACTGCAATGGACAGTGGCAAAAGCTATTAGTACCTTCTGGATTTCAAAGAACCTGCTGTTTTAGATTGAAAATGCTTTGTTGTGTTTTGAGTAAAAAAAGCAGATTAAAAGGCAAATGGATGTTCAAATATTATAAATAGAAATAGGTCAGTATTTTGTCTATCTATTTCTTCATTAGAATGCTTCTCATATTTATTTTCACTTAATATCATCTCTAATAGGAAAAATAGTTGAGCTTCTTCATCCCTAAGGAAGAGGGAAAAAAAAAAAAATTGTTTCAGTAAGGAAGTCATTTAGTGCAGAGTCTTTGTGAAAAATGATACCCTGTTATAGCTTTTAATATAAATGGATTTTGTAAGTTTCATAATTGAACTCCAAGGTACATACTAGTTAAAATTGCAATATAACATTATGTACCTACAAAATATAAAATTAAATTGTAAAAATAAAATGAACACTTTCCCCCAAAGCAGAACATTTTAACAACCAGATAAGAAAGCAATTACAACTCTAGTTCTATATATCAGTTAAGATTTTTTGAGAATGTTTTGTTTCTATGAGGCTGTAATGGTGTATTTTTAAGGTAAGGTGGAAAGACTATTCATCAGGAATAAATCAAATAGCATTTTTTATGAGCATATAAGAAGCCTGTGTTCTGTTGACCTCATCATCTAATTACCCCATCAGTGATGGATGGCCCACAAAACTTTGGTCCATCCATGATTTATGGTACAGCAATGGGGTGAATAGATAATGGAGTCCTCCAGGCTAAGATTCTATGTTCCAGACACTTGTTGTATTAAGACTGAATAAAAACATGTCTATTGAGCTAACAAATATGAGGAAGCAGCACTAGATGCTGCAGATTTGGAGATGAAAAAAGACAGCCCCACCTCTAACTGTAGGAACACAGATACAGGAGCTGTCAATGTAGGATGAGGTTTCAGAGGAGGGAAAACTGGTGTGATGTTAAGAACATGAAGAAATAATTACGGGAGAGAAAGAACTTGAAAGATGAATACACTTTCGGCAGACTGATATGGAGAAGTGGGGACAAGAACAATACAGGTGGATGGAAGAACGTGGGGGAGTCAATTCAGTAAAAGATATGAGAAAAGGATCCAGATAACTGGTTTCATTGAATATTTGCTTCTTCCAAGATGAAAATCATCAGTGTCACCATTGTGTTTATGGTTTGAGAAGTAATAGCTCTCATAGTAAAATAAATTAAAATATACAGAATCTTTTGATGAAAAATACAGAAGCCCAAGAGAATTAATGATTAAACAAGTTAGGTTTTATGGAAAAACCTTGATTAAACTAATGGCATCAGAAACCACCCTTTAATTAGAAAATATAATAAAACTTGCACTGTGTAAACAACAATGTTGCTAGATGGGAATCTAATAATAAGAATCCATGGCCTAACTGGAGTA
Source organism: Cervus canadensis (assembly GCF_019320065.1). Classification (NCBI taxonomy): domain Eukaryota; kingdom Metazoa; phylum Chordata; class Mammalia; order Artiodactyla; family Cervidae; genus Cervus; species Cervus canadensis. The sequence goes on along the minus strand of NC_057404.1, from coordinate 40,972,414 downwards.
AGTTATAAAACTTCAATGAAAGGTGATAAGAAAAATCAAATAATTGGAAAAATATATGTCCTACTTCTAAGTGGAAAGATTAAAAACTGTGGACATCCAAAAATGTGTAAATTTAATGTTGGTAAGTCAAAATATCAATTGATAGCTGTAAGTACAGGAGACTTCATAATTCTTAGAAAACAGCCATGGGGATTTTGAAAAGAAAGAGCAACACGGGATTACATGCCTAAGCAGATAAGAAAATGCTATAAAGCTACAATTAGTAGGATTGTATGGCACTATCAAAAGTCTCAACAAAGATCAATAGGTATATGTTATAAGTTCAAAGAAGACTAACGTGTACACTGGAAAGTAAAATTATATTTCAGATCACTAGAGACAGTATGGATAACAAAGCCATTGTTGGAACAGGGCATGTTTGTATGTTTTGAGGGTAAATTTTACAATCTTCTCATAATTTAAATGTTCATACTTTTAGATATGGCAGCAGTTCCACATAAATATATCATTATCACTTAATTGTAGCATTACTTATAAAAAAAGATGGAAAATGATATAACCGACAGGAGGTTAAAGAAAGTAACATATACTGGTGCTCTGGTATACTACATACTCATCAAAAAAGAAAATATTGGTATAGAAAATATTGAAAATATTGAAATATATTCAAGCTGAAAAAGGAACACTGCAGAATGTTGTTTACATCCCAGTTTTAATTGGTCAAAGCTGGTGTAAAGAAAAGAATCAAAGACAGTCCAAAGGTATCCACTTAAATTCAGATCACTGAGAAAATGGTGGAGTTATTCAAAGAAAGAGGGAAATAAGAGTGGGAAATTGGTTTGGAAGAGATGGTGAACTAATTTTTTAAATGTAAACAGGTTATATTGATGAATTCATTACGCAGGCAATTGGAAGAGAAGATAACTGGGGAGTTTGAAAGAGACAAGTATTTGGGGTCAGCTACCTAGAGGTGAGCATTGAATCACAGTGGACAGTATTCCTGTGGTGGTGGAGAAAGCAGAAAAGAAATACTGTCCAGAGACAAAACAGTGGCGACACATGTGTACTTAGGTAAGAAGAGGGGGCAGGAAAGAACACAGAGTAAGAGAACCAGAGACAAAGGAGGAAAACTTGTCACTGGGATGACAAGCAAGTCTAGGGAGGGTCAGCAATGCTGTATACTAGAAAGCTGCTTGACACGGACCTGAGCAAAGGAGACCAACACTGGAATTACTGATAACCTTTGAGGGGACAATCTAGGGGGCTGAGTGATAAGAGAAGAAAGACCACAAGAGGGTGGGTGATAGCCCCCCCCGTTATATATTTGACTTATATCTATCTGCACTTGTTCTGTAACCATCTAATTATTTCATCAGTGAGGCATCAGCAGTGAGTTGAATTAAAATTAAATGAAACAGCAAGGACAGTAAAATGATTCCTGGTGACTGAACTTACATAAACAGGCACCTGTAGGCCTGCCTATACAATTTTCCAATTTGTTCAATAAACACTTCAATCTACCACTTAGCAGGGTAAACTGCTTCACATTCTTAAGGGACCCAGTTGGATGGAGCTGAGAGATGGAGGAGAAGGCAGGGGATGACAATATTATAAACTGCACCACAGGGGCTGTATTTACTTTCTCTCTCTAGTGAAGATTATAAATGAAATGAGATGCATTTTTCTAATCCATCTGAAGCCTTTGGTTTCTGTTTTGACCTAAAGCAAACTGACTTAAAAAGTCATTTATTTGCTTTAGATTTTCTTCAAAATAACCTAGTTTAGAAAGAGTTCAGACAGTGAAATTAATGTGATCATAAAAAAGGCAGGGAGATGGTGACTATGAAGGGGATTAAGGAGATTCTGAGAAGACAAATTTTCTTAGTTGAAAAAAAGGAGTGACTAAGACACATATGATTTAAGTCACCAGGAAAATGAGTCTGTCTATCCTCTCAGAGTTGGGACTTAATGCCTGATGTTGGGAGACGTCCCCTGGGCAGTAGTAAGTCAGTAAGAAGACCCTCATCATAACAAGGTGACCCGACAACCTAAGAGTTTGGACGTGGCTATGCTAACTTTGTGTTCTCACAAAAGCCACATCATTGTCACCATTTTATTAAACAAGCACAGCCACCTAACCAAAGTTCATTAAATATTGTATCCTGAATACAGAATGCTCAAGATACTGCTGTTAATAATGAAAGATATTAACTCCATTATGGATATCCTCCACTCAATACTTCTATTTGCATTTTTACATTTACTGGCAAATAACTTTTTCCATATAATCCTAAACAGGTGATCAAAAAATAGGGAAAGGATATAAGAAGGAGCATCATGATTTACCCTCCACATCTTTTAGCATTTGATCAACGTACCTCCTCTTCTCTTCCCTGTCTAGTCAGAAAGGCTGAGATAAGAGAGTAAAAACATCTTTAGTGATCATCCAGTTAAATTGCTCCATCTCGCAGGTGATGAAACTAAGTCTCTGAGAGGTGACTTGCCTGGGGTCAAAGGGCTTGTTAATAGAAGAGGCAGAACTCAACTTCTGTCTCTTTACTTCAAGTCCTTGTTTAACTTTTCACATATGTAAGGAGCAGAGCCATTCCTTTTAACGTTAAGGGGGTCCTTGCAGATAACATGGGCAAATATATTGAAGAAATGTCTTGAGTTGATCTTTTGATGGGTACTGTCATTACTCCTTAAACTTTTAGCCTTGCCTTGGCATTTTGGCCATTTCCATGCTATAGTTGATTTCTCAAATTCTCAAAAGATGCCCTATCTCAATTTTGCTTGTCTGTATAAATCAGAACGTCAGAAGTCTTCTCTCTAGGAAGTAGAATAATAACAGCTCTTAGTGTTGAAAGTAAATATCTGAAGCTGGACATAAGGTTTATCTTCTGTACAGCACGTGCCTTCAATTTTCTGTGCCCTAATCACGAATCTAGAGGGGAATGCTGATGTTACAAGACAATCTATGAGTTTTTCTACATCAAAGTTAAAGTATCAACACATTGCATAGTCCTCTCTTTGGACTCTTTGATCGTACATATCCTCAGCTAGCTAAGGTTTAAGAATTTCTCAAAATACCTACAGCGCCATTCAGCCTGCCACTGGAGTTCTGGAAGGCAGCCACTGCGCCAGCAGAGAGGCAGCGCCTGCCGCGTCGGAACTCTGCTGAGCTGAGCGGGCGTAGAGGACGGATCTCGATGGCCATTATCCACACAATTTCTTGGGTTCCTGCTGACATCCTCATGCCCACATGCTCAGCTCATAAGAATGTGCTTTACAGCAAGATGACCATGGTAGAGTGACCATTGCAAGGTGAGCATAAGAACTGTTTTAAGGGAATGTTAAGGTATAGCTTTGAATAGAAAGGCAGTGCTGTGAAAGTCTGGGAAAATAGCACCAGATGGGCCAAGCTGGCATACAACTATCAGAAACAGTGAGAAATATTTTAAGCAAAAATGTATTGGGGACAGTCTGTAAAGCAAAAAGAAGAAGACAGTGCTTTAAGCATCACTTAGTAAAAAGGGTCTTAGTTTTCATCTTGTTTTTAAATCTCAGTTATTTAACTTGCAAGCCCATTTTAGGAAACTACTTAGCAACTCTGAGTTTTAATTTTAAAAAATCTATAAAAAATGAGGATGGTAGTGGGGCTTTTTGTAGTGGGTTTTATTGTGAGGATTCAGTAAGTCAAATAAATAGCCTAGTGCACAGCACCTATGAGATAAAAGGTAAATGGTAAGTATCAACAAACATTGATGCCTATATAGCAAAACCTAAGGATAGTTTCCATGTGCACAAAATGGAGAAAGAAGTTTTGGTTTCAAAATCTGTGTTTCCAATTATGCTTATAGCACCAAGATCTTCAAACACAAAGATTAATACATTAAGTAAAATGAGAAGAAAAAAAAAAGATTCTCACTTAAAGTGGAAAGTTGGAATACTTTCAGAATTTCCACATAATCTCAAAAGGTTGAGAAAATAAAAGGACAACATTCCAAGAACCTCCCTTCTAAGTTCCAAGAATGAGTTTTGCAACATTCTTTTTGATGTGTAAGGGGCCCCTCAGTGAGTCATGTGAAACTCACAAACCACAACTCAAAGAAAGGGCTGTGCATTGCCTGAATGGTGGCATCCTTGGAGAAGAGACATCCAGTTGGTGTCCATTAGGCCCTGAATAATCACACATATTATTTATTATTATTATAACCACTTATAATATAATCACTTCTTATTATTTATTAGAAGAATAAAGCTGCTTTAATGGTAGGTAGCAGGACGCCGGGACCGCAGGAATGCAGCTAACTTCAATGTGGTAATCCTTCCAATCAATAGAACTCCGAAAGAGTGGTTATGACACTGGAGGAGGAAGAGAATGAACATGATAGACCAAGGTAGTTATGCTGCTTAATAAAGAAAGGTAAAATGCAGACATATAGCTTAAACAGTTCAGTTCATCACAGACATTTCTTACTCTGAATATAACAATAAAGAGTTAAAGAAGATTCTGTATTTATCTTCTCATTAGTAGATATGGTTTTTGGTGAATTAAGCTCATAACTGATGGGAGGGAACAAACTCACTAGCCATGTCATCATAGGGAAAAAAGTGGCCATGGGACATTTGAAGGAGATGATGGGAAATGCCCTTTCTTACTGAGCAGCAATGGGGTCTAGAAAGATAAAAGTATCAGGAGAACTGGGTTTTGCAAAGGACCTGTTATTAAATGGAGCAACTCACAGGCATCCCATATAACTGTCAAATTTACAGTTGGGCTGTGAGGACTCTGAGGTTTCTCTTTTCCACATAACTCTTCTCGCAAGAGGAAAACGATATTGGCCAATTTCCCGATAAATTTCAAGTGGGCATATTTCATCACTCTCTTTGTTCTACATTCGGAGTAAGACAGAGCAAGGCGGAAACTGAGCAGAAGTGATGAATGCTGGAATGGTTTTTGGTTTGCTCTCCAGATAAGCAGAGTACTTCAGCTTCTGAGTTGGCCTGGCACTTCTCCAAGGCTGGACTTGGTGACCAACTTATGGTTCAGTAGCTCAGTCATGTCCAACCTTTTGTGACCCCGCTGATTGCATCATGACAGGCTTCCCTGTTCTTCACCATCTCCTGGAGTTTGCTCAAACTCATTCCCATTGAGTTGGTGATGCCATCCAACCATCTTATCCCCTACTGGCTCCTTCTCCTCCTGCCCTCAATCTTTCTCAGCATCAGGGTCTTTTCCAATGAGTCAGTTCTTTGCATCAGGTGGCCAAAGTATTGGAGCTTCAGCCTCAGTCCTTCCAAAGAATAGTCAGGGTTAATTTCCTTTAGGATTGACTGGTTTGATCTTCCTGCTGCCCAAGGGACTCTCAAGAGTCTTCTCCAGTACCATAGTTTGAAAGCATCAATTCTTCGGTGCTCAGCCTTCTTTATGGTCTAACTCTCACATCCACTGGAGAAGGAAATGGCAACCCACTCCAGTACTCTTGCCTGGAAAATCCCAAGGAGGGAGGAGCCTGGCAGGCTACAGTCCATGGAGTCGCAAAGAGTCAGCCATGACTGAATGACTTCACTTTCTTTCTTTCTCCCATCCGTATATGACGACTGGAAAAACCACAGCTTTAACTACAGACTTTTGTTGGCAAAGTGATGTCTCTGCTTTTTAATACACTGTCTAGGTTTGTTATAGCTTTCCTTCCAAGGAGCAAGTGTCTTTTAATTTCATGGCTGCAGTCACCATCAGCAGTGATTTTGGAGTGATAAACGATGTGCTTTTTTATTCTTAATTTTTTATTTTCTACTGGAGTATAGTTTATTAACAATGTGATAGTATCAGATGTACAGCAAGGTGGCTCAGTTATACATATAAATGTATCTACTCTTTTTCAAATTCTTTTCCCATTTAGGTTGTTATATAATACTGAGCAGAGTTTGATGCACTTTTAGTGGTGGGAGTGTTACTAAAGGGTTTGTCCAAACTGCCCCAAAGAGATGATGTCTAGGATGTCCTAGATGTGAGTGAGGACCATTTGGTTCAATCTCTGCTCTGGGTTTTCAAATTGTAATTAAAAGGAAAAACAAAAAACAGAGTGAAAATAAGGTGGTATAAAACTTGCCTGAATACTTAGGATGTTCTGAAGGCAAAGATGATTAAGAATCAAGATAACGGGCCTGGTTTCCTTGGAATCCAGGACAGCGGCAGGAGGGGAAGCGGAGGTCACTTAGTTCTGCCTTCCATCTACAAGGAGGTCCTGAGCAGGCCCGTCCACGTTTGCATAAATATTCCAGCCACAAGGAACATGTTCCTTGCAAAGAAAATCATTTCCAGTTGTATCTTGCATATCAGAAAAGTGTTACTTATTTTGAGTCCCCAGATTATATTTGTTGGACTTTGCATTCCCAAATTATCACATAGAAAATTATATCTTAAAATATTCAATGTTATTTTTAATGAAATGGAGAGTATTTTAAAAACCCCACAGAAATTATTTTGAAAATACTTATTTTGGAAATATTCTAGTTTTCTTCTTGGGTTAACAGTTATGGAACACTCACTCTTCAGACTCCGTGATCAACAATTTACATCAATGATCTCATTTAATTCATACAATGAGATATGAAATAGGCACTATTATGTCCATTTGACAGATAAAGTTACTTTGCACTTTGTCTCAGGAAACCTCTTCAGTTAATTTATGGAACTGGGACATAAACACCGACTATTAATCATAAAGCTATTATTCAATCATTTTCTAGCTCATTTTGCCTTAAATATAGCTTCTTATATGTCATTTCTAAGAGGAGAAGTTTTAGAACTCAAAAATGTCAATGATCTTACATAACTTTAACTAAGGAAAGGACCTAGAAAGAGACAATTTTCTCTCAATAAGAAACCAAGTATCAAATTCCTGTTACATAACCTTGCTGCATCACCCTTCAGGAGGTTGATGGTAGAACAACATACGGGGTACCATTTTTCTTGTTTTGTATAATAGAATAACAACTGAAGTGGTAAAACAAAACAACAACAACAAAAAAACACGCTATGAAAGGAAAAGAAACCATGGCTCTAGTTATGTGCTGGAATTACTGATAGAGAGGAGGGCATCTGTGCTGCACTAGGAAATGAAAATCTAGTTTATGTCAGTAACACTGAGAAACAGGAAAAGACCTAGTCCTAGACCTGATAGAAATTTTTTCTTATCTACATGTAGACTCAATCCTTTCAACAATCTGTTTGGAAGTACGGTCTATCAGTAAATTCAATGGCTGTGTCAGAAAGATATGTGTTCCTTTGTTAACCATGGAGTCTCTGCCAGTGCTGACATTGTCGCCGTTTCCAGCTGCTCCTTCTGTCTTAGGCACCCATATGTGTAGGAGCTCATCTGTCATCTTCTTCCTGGAGCACTGTCATAGTAGCACTTATGAGCTACAAATGAGGACCGACCACATAGTTTATACTCATGGAGTACCCACAGAGCCGATGTATCAACGTAAGCCCTTGTTAAGAAAGGCTTATTTTTTTTTAATTAATTCAACTCATGCTGACCCATCACAGAGCTTTACAGTTAGAATGTTTGACTCTCTAAACCCCACGTGGCTCTCCACGGAAAACAGACACACATTTAGAATCTGGGGGGAGGGGGGTTGCTCAAAACTGCTGTAGCATCTGGCAGCGGGAGATTCCTTTTTGATGAAACACAAGATTCCCTCCCTTTGTGATTTGCATGTGTGTGGCCCTAAATAAAATGCTTCTGTTACATTTCAAATAATTGCCTGTGGTTTTTAAGCATTCTTCTCAGAAAACTGATGGCATGTTTGGTGGATTGTGGTGACAATCAACTCAGGAATATTCACAAAACTCAGTGGATTTACACGCACAGGTATCTCTTTCTCCTCTCCACCATCTTGGTATTTCTTTCATCAATACACCAGCCCTCCAAACCCTTACTCAGTTTCTTCCCACTCTCAGTCCTTCTTAGTTTGATCCCTCGACAAAGGATTTCTGTAACCTTGGAGTTTGCACGCTCATGATCAGTTGCTCAGTCACGTCCGACTCTTTGTGACCCCATGAACTGTAGCTTATCAGGCTCCTCTGTCCACAGAATTTTCCAGGCAGGAATATTGGACTGGCCTGCCATTTTCTCTGGGGGATCTTCCCAACCCAGGGATCGAATCCTCGTCTCCTGGGTCTCCTGCCCTGGCAGGCGGATTCTTTACCACTGCACCAGCTGGGTAGCCCGACCTTGGAGTTCACCACCACCTTTTCCAGGCATAATGATGTTTACCAAGGGCTTCGTTTGAACTTGACATTCTCACTGTGGGTAGAAGTTGGGAGAAAAGCAAGACCACATAAATGAGCCCTAACTTTGCCAAAAGGTAAAAATCATCTTCGCTATTTCCTTAAAGTGCGGTTTCATGGGGAACGTGCTGCCAGTTGAATTGTCTCCCCACCACAAGATAAGTTTCAGTCCTAACTCCTGGTACCTGTGAACATCACCACATTTGGATATGGGGTATTTGCAGAGGTAATTGAGTTAAGATGACTTCATGCTGGATCAGGAAGGATGCGCCCTAGATGCAATGACTGACATTCTTTTAAAAGGGCCATAGGATGACAAAGAGCATAAAGATACACACAAGGAGAACTTCATGGGACCCTGAGGAACACTAAGAATGTCCGCACCCACCAGAAGCTCGCAGAGAGGCACGGAAGAGATTATCCCTTAGAGCCTGGAGAAGGAATCAACCTTGCTGACACTTTGATTTCATACATCTAGCTTCTGGGACTGTGAGGGAATAAATTTCTCTTGTTTTAAGCTACACAGTTTATGATAATTTGTTCTAACAGCTGTAGGACATAAATAAAGAGGCAAGAGGTACAAGAGAGCAGAGAAATATGAGGCTCAACAAACATACGATTTTGTCATCCAAAAAACACAAGGCAATCTCTCTACTTTTTTTTAAAAAGTCACAACTTACAAATTCATATGAAAGTGAACTATCAGATACTGAGTGTCTGCATCAAGATGGGAGGGAGGAAGGTGTGTTAGGATAAGGGTAGTTGCTGGCATATTTAATCTGCTCTAGCTCAGAACACTAGGCTTTTTTTTTTTGGTAAAAGGGTTCAGAAAGCAAGGAATAATGCAGGCTAGTAAGTCTGCTGCAAAACCTCAAAGTGCTATGATCATTTATTCTACAAATCTCTTCTAATCAGTCTATTCTTTCCATGCAATCCTGCCATATTGTGATCTTGATATTCACTGAGCAAGAACAGAGATGCTGCAATTGTGGGCAGGTTTCTCATTGCTCACTCTTTCAAGATTAAGTGTTCTGCACAAGGCATTTTCTATTAATATGACAAGAGATGGCAAAAAACAGATGGGAACATTTCAATCCCTATTCACCTATTATTTTATGCTACCTTTGTTCTCATCTTAATAACATCAACTTTATGGATGAAAGAACACTATTGTATTACCCCCAGGGTTCTTACACATAGTAAAACTTCAGGTAACAAATTTGTTTCATTTTATTTATGTCATCTAAGCTGTGGTGTAGTAACTAACCTTGACCAACCCTAACTCATTTCCAACCTCTCCATCTCACCTGATTAAATAAATGTTATGTGTCCTCTATTGGTGTGCATATAGGCAAAAGGTCTTCCCTAGCCACTCACTGATCATTAATCATCAGTGTAAGGATTTTTGTTTTTTTCTTCATTGTCAGTTCATTAAGAAATAAGATAAAAAGCTAGAAAAATGATTTATTTAAGTATTTCAAAAAAATCATGTGGCATGAATGAGACATGGCAATGCAAGAATGTGAGAGGGATACAGGATTGACATCATCAAGCTACGGATTTGGAAATCTGCCTTAACTGTGAAAAGGTTTATTAACAGATCTTATGCCACTTACAAACTTCCCAGATGACTCAGCAATAAAGACTCTGCCTACCAAGGCAGGAGACATAGGAGACTCGGGTTTGATCCCTGGGTGGGGAAGATCCCCTGGAGGAGGCAACAGCAACCCACTCCAGTATTCTTGCCTGGAAAATCCCATGGACAGAGGATCCTGGTGGGCTACAGTCCATGGGGTCACAAAGAGTCAGACGTGACTTAGCACCTGAGTATACACACATGCATTCCACTTATGCTGATATGTCCAACACAAAATACCTGCCTCATTAATTTGCTGTAACCAAGGCCTGAGATTAATTTATCTGGCAAATATTTACTGACAAATATTTATGTGCTAATTTTTTAGATGTTGGAGACAGAACAGTAACCCAAACAGACAAATTTCTATCTTCAGACCTATATATTATGGTGATGATGGTGGTTTAGTCTCTAAGCCATGTCTGCCTCCTTGCACCCTATGGACTGTAGCCTGCCAGGCTCCTCTGTCCATGAGATTTGCCAGGCAAGAATACTGGAGTGTGTTGCCATTTCCTCCTTCAGGGTATCTTCCCGACTCAGGAATTGAACCAGTGTCTCCTGCGTCTCCTGCATTGGCAGGAGGACTCTTTATCATTGAACCACCTAGGAAACCCTCATTATGGATGTTTTACCAAATCATAAGCATATACTAAGCACTCAGTAAATGATAGTTATTTCTATTATCATTACCATTTTCATTATAATTACTGTAGAATTACTAAATATAAATGTCCTTTTTGCTCAAGTCTTATTTTTCACTAAGAGCAGTTGGAATATACTGCATACACAAGATGGTTCTTATTCTCAGGAAACTGCACTCTGAAGATAAATATAGATAATCACAGTAAGTAGCATTACTGTTACTCTACCAGCACACATACAATGGCACGCACACCCAGATGAAATGTACAGAAGAACTGAGGATCATTTATTTTTTCTGTAATAGATTAAAGCCATGAATAGACGGCTAAGGAACTAGACAGTTATTAAAAAGCATCCATCAGGTTCTCACTTTGTTCTAGGGGGAAATATACTAAAGGAGCACATGGCTATCCACTTGCTATGGCTGGGCTCAGAAGTGCTAATATAAGTTTCATGTTCTTCTGTTGATGAGCATACATTTACGATTCCTTTGTTTTATAAGTGTGAAAGGTCTCAGAATAAAAACTAAAAACAGCAACAAAAAATCATTTGCTTGAATAGTTATTTCATTTTGGCTAGATTGCCAAAGGAAAATCCCAGCAAATATTTTAAGTTTTCTATTGCTTTGTATGCAATTTAATAATTGTCCTTAGTCTCCAAATTGAAAGAGTGGAAGAACTCCAGGTATCTTCTTGTACTTGAGATTATCACAGCAAAAACAATATGGAAAGCGTTAAAACCAGCAGTTTTGTTTCTTTGATTTCTCCTCATAGTCTATGTCTGATTTAAATAAGTGAGTAAATCTAAAGATTTGTGTTTCTTACGAAGGGATATTCAAAGTTCAGATCTTTTGAATCTCAAGCAGTAAAAATAAAAGTCCTTCAGATTTTGGTCAACAAACTGTAGAAAAATAATGCAAATATTAAGAAAAAAGTTATAAAATACTCTAACTTGAGGTGTTAACTGTTAAGACAACTGCTTCTAATTATCTCTAACTTCTCCTTGTTAATTGGTGTTTGGGCTGAAGTTTAGGAAAACAGGCCTTGGTAAGTACAATAAAAACACTAAAACTTGTATTTTTCTAAAAAGTCATTCTTTTATATTTTGTTTAAAAAACCCTCTGAGTTCTTAACCAAAGTGTAAGTTTTAATCAGTCTTTTAAAATAATCTTTTCATTTTTAAGCAGTTTTACATTTAAAGAAAAAGTGGGAAAATAGTACAGTTGGTATGTACTCTACACCCAGTTTCTCATGATTCAGATCTGACTTAGTATGGTACATTTGTCTTGGCTACTTCTGTCTTGGATATATGGACTCATTACATATTCTAACGTATTTTCTATAGATTATTAAAGTCAAGCATGTATGTGCTGATACTTTTAAAGTTGACCTATCTTTATACTTAGAAATGTCTCTTAATAGTAGGCTTCCTTGGTGACTCAGATGGTGAAGAATCTGCCTGCAATGCTGGAGACTTGTGTTTGATCCCTAGGTTGGGAAGATCCCCTGGAGAAGGAAATGGCAACCCACTCCAGTATTCTTGTCTGGAGAATCCCATTGACAGAGAAGCCTGCAGGCTAAACTCCATGGGGTCCCAAAGAATCAGACATGAGTGAGCGACTCTCACTCACTCACTCAGTGAACCAGTACTGATGTGTTCAGTTCAGTTCAGTTCAGTCGCTTAGTCGTGTCCGACTCTTTGCGACCCCATGAATCGCAGCACGCCAGGCCTCCCTGTCCATCACAAACTCCCAGAGTTTACTCAAACTCATGCCCATCGAGTTGGTGATGCCATCCAGCCATCTCATCCTCTGTCATCCCCTTCTCCTCCTGCCCCCAATCCCTCCCAGCATCAGGGTCTTTTCCAATGAGTCAACTCTTCGCATGAGGTGGCCAAAGTACTGGAGTTTCAGCTTCAGGATCAGTCCTTCCAATGAACACCCAGGACTGATCTCCTTTAGCATGGACTGGTTGGATCTCCTTGCAGTCCAAGGGACTCTCAAGAGTCTTCTCCAACACCACAGTTCAAAAGCATCAATTTTTCGGCGCTCAGCTTTCTTTATAGTCCAACTCTCACATCCATACATGACCACTGGAAAAAACATAGCCTTGGCCAGACGGACCTTTGTTGGCAAAGTAATGTCTCTGCTTTTTAATATGCTATCTAGGTTGCTCATAACTTTCCTTCCAAGGAGTAAGCGTCTTTTAATTTCATGGCTGCAGTCACCATCTTCAGTGATTTTGGAGCCCAAAGAAATAAAGTCTGACACTGTTTCCACTGTCTCCCCATCTATTTCCCATGGGGTGATGGGACCAGATGCCATGATCTTAGTTTCCTGAATGTTGAGCTTTAAGCCAACTTTTTCACTCTCCTCCTTCACTTTCATCAAGAGGCTTTTTAGTTCCTCTTCACTTTCTGCCATAAGGGTGGTTTCATCTGCATATCTGAGGTTATTGATATTTCTCCCGGCAGTCTTGATTCCAGCTTGTGCTTCTTCCAGCCCAGCCTTTCTCATGATGTACTCTGCATATAAGTTAAATAAGCAAGGTGACAATATACAGCCTTGACATAGTCCTTTTCCTATTTGGAACCAGTCTGTTGTTCCATGTCCAGTTCTAACTGTTGCTTCCTGACCTGCATACAGGTTTCTCAAGAGGCAGGTCAGGTGGTCTGGTATGTTACTATTAACTAAAGTCCACATTGTATCCAGATTTCCTTAGTTTTTGCCTAATGTCCTTTTTCTGTTCCAAGACACTATCTAGGATACTACATAGCATTTAGTCGTCTTGGCTCCTAAAGCTCTTGCCAGCTGTAACCATTTCTCAAACTTCCCAGCTTTTGATGACTCCTCAGTGATAAGAATTACTGGTCAGGTGGTTTTCTCAATGACCGGCAAGAGGGACTTGTCTGATGTTTACCTTATGATTAGACAGAGGTTATAGGTTTGAGGGAAGAAAAGCACAGAGGTGCGGGGTCAATCTCAACACATCACATCACATCAATGGTATAGACCTTCAGCAGGACTCACCAAAGTCAATGCTATCCTTGATCACTTATCTGGATGTTGGCCAGATTTCTCCACTGTAAAGTGACTCTAAACCCCTACTTCACATTGAAGTTTTTAGAAGGAAGTCACTAAAATCTGTGCAGCCCACATTGGGGGTGTAGATTTAGTATTTTTTAACTTTAAGTTTGACTTGAATTTTTCCCAATATGATGTTGTAACTAAATACCAAAGACAGGCTTATGAATAGAGGTGTCCTCCCTAACTGAAGCATGACTAGGGGTGACATTCCAGATGACAAGAGGACTCACTGGGCAATTTCCAGTCTCAATAATTTTATCTGTTTGTTTAGGTCTCAGTTTCTCTTTAAATTTGCAGAGACTAGAGAATTAAATTAAAAAACATAGTTTTTAATATGCATCTATTACCTCTTACCCTGCTCTTCAAACATTGACCCACAGTGCACATTATAAAAATCATCTTCCTTAAATTTAATACTCATTGCCTATTTTGTGTGGCTTACATATTTTAGAGTTATTAGTGAAAGAAATTAGAAACAGGATTATGAAAAATCTTTACCAGTGGGTTCAACCAGTGACATCTTTCATTACCTTCCTCTGTCAGTAAGCTTATCCAGAGGCAAGGCACCCAGCAATCCCAGTAACACTGAGAAAAATATTTCTTAGGGTCACACCCATGCAGGCACACACACATACACTTTACTTCCTTAAACTAAATTAAGTTTATTAGCTTTCCCTGCCCACGTGTGCTTGTGCTGTGTGCTAAGTCATTTCAGTCGTGTCTGACTCTTTCCAACCCCATGGACTGTAGCCCGCCAGGCTCCCCTGTCCATGTGATCCTCCAGACAAGAATACTGGAGTGGATTGCCATTTCCTCCTCCAGGTGATCTTCCTGACCCAGGGACTGAACCCACGTCTCTAGTGTCTCCTGAATTGTCAGGCAGGTTCTTTGTTACTAGCGCCACCTGGGAAGCCCATGGTTAAATTAACAAGATTCTCCAAAGACAATTCAATTTGACATAACTCATGTGGCATATTGCTGCTCCTTATTTTCACCCACAATTACACTGTAGTAAGCCATGTGTACTTCTTAATAAAGAAATTCAGGCTCAATTTCAAATAGCATTGAGTGCTTGGGTGTGAAATACAATGATAAATATATTCATATATGCTATATTTTAAATTCTACATACTGGTCTTGTGTATTTATTGCTCTGTTAATTAGACAAGAAAATGGAAAATGTGTTTTTTGCCCCCATGCGTTCGTGTGCTAAGTCACTTCTGTCTGACTCTTTGCAACACCATGGACTGTGCCGCGCCTGCAGGGCTCCTCTGTCCGTGGGATTCTCCAGGTAATAATAGTGCAGTGGGTTGTCATGCCCTCCTCCAGGGGATCTTACCGACCCAGGCATAGAACCCGAGTCTCTTCTGTCTCCTGTGTTGGCATGTGGGTGCTTTACCACTAGCGCCAACTGGGAAGCCCTGGAATAATTCTACTCTCTGTTGTTTAAAATGTTAATTGAGAGTGTAACACATTGTCAAAGTCATAATAAAATAATAGCTATCCTTTAAAGCTTACTATGCACCAGGAAGTATACTAAGAGCTTTACTTGAAATGCCTCATTCAGTGCCTCCAACAATTTTATGTAGTACGCTCCACTGGTAAAGAATATTTTTGAGGAAGTCAGTTTAGAGAGTATGTTGGATTGATTACATCGTGGTTTTAATGAATGGCCTCTCTGTGTGCATGCCTTCCGCCCTGTGACTTTATAACGCAGTAGTTCCCTCCCATACTACTTCTGCCCTTGTGACTTGGTTTGGCCATGGGTCAGTGGCCAGTTGGATGCAAACAGAGACTCAAAAAAGAGCTTATGTGTTTCTGAATTATACGTCACTTCTCTGTGTTCATCGAGGGGATAAGCCCAGGTGAGCCTGAGAATATGATCCATCTAGTCTACGGGGAAGATAAAAGAAACATATGAGATGAGATGGCGCATGGCCAAGCCATCCACATCCTGAGCAAGGCAGCTCCCCACTGACCTGTCAGCTGACCAACCATAAGCATGATCCCAAGTCTTGGTGCCAGGGCCAGGACCAGGCTGAGGAGAGTGAGGCACTTGCCTTGAGTGCAAAATATAAGCAGGCACCAAAAAAGTCAGAAATAAAAACAAATAATATTTTGATTCCATGGCTCAAAAATGAAAAAATCTATGATAGACAAAATATCAAAATTTAAAATAAAAATAGGATCAATATTACTGACCGAATTTTTATCAGTCCCAGGGTATTTTCAATGGCTTACAGAAAGGAAGGGATAATATTCTAAAAAAATATTTTATATCATTGATTCTTCTGTTGTCATGAAGGAAAATGATAAAGAAACATGAGAAGACTTCAAATTCTGATAGTAATATCATGTTATTTGGCAAGGGTAAAACAGAAAGATTTGTGAGACCAAAGTTCAGTGGAATTATTCAGAAGAATAGATGCTAAGCAAAACTATATGTCTTTTCTTGTGTCTGCATGGATTTAATTTATAATTTACATTTTCAGGGTTTTTGAGTTGAATTAGTGAATCATAAGGAACAAATTTGCAAACAGTAAATCTATATAAAACGTACGTGGACAGACAACACAAAATAATGCCACCCGGAGCTTTCATGAATCAGACTTCAAGCATCTGTGTTTCTTTTTGAACATGACAGACATCTTTAAAAAATTCAATTAAATGTACTCTTCAGTTAAGTTTCCTATTTCCAGACTCTCATGGGCACCCAAGGTTCACACACTAATTAATCTCCTACGAGATGGAGGGTTATCAGTCTTGCATCGTTTGAAGAATACAATATGTGGTACATATGTACAGCAACTTCAACCATGAACCTCCCTTCCACTGCTCCTACTGTTTTTTGCTTTTTTTACATTAGAATACCTCTACTTTGAATGAATAGTAAAACCATAACTAACATTCAGAGGTTACTGAGATCCTGAGGTTAGGACACATTTCAGCAAAAACAAATGCCTGTCAAATTGACAACAAACTGGATGAAGTCAGTCCTCGGCTGGAGTATGGTATTTTCACACCTGTGAGGGTTTTTCCTTCACTTCCCTGGAAAGTTGGAGTGAAGAAGGTTAAAAGCCCCTGCCCTTCTTTTAAAAAAATTTTTTGTGAGTAGGAAAATAAGTTCCCCCACATAGAACATATGTGATATTAAACCTATAATACATTAAAAAGTCAACTTCTTTGGGCAAATTGCCTCCAAAACAGCATTTCTTATAAATATTATTTTTTTTTCTCTTAGCTGTACGCCAGTTAAGAAACCAGCATTCAGGAATTTGGGTATCTACTGAAGTCAGTGAAGAAAGGAAGGTTGGCTAGGATAGAGCTAAGTAACAAGATGTCTAGCAACACACTACTAGATCTCCAAGCCATTATCAATCCATTCACCCACACTTGAGAATGCTATTTGACTAGTAAAGAATCTACCTATTTTCATTTTTCAGAGCTTGCTTCTCTACCTTGTCCAAGATGTAGCCAAGGAAAGAAATGCCCAATGTAAAGAATTTTGCTAAGCTATTAAGTTTATCAAAAAAAGAATGTTCATTACTTTGCGTCCCTGATATTATGGAGAATTATGACTTTAGTAGTAAATGTTTTTTCTTTCTTAAATATTCATAAATCACATGGCCCTCTAAAACATCACTGGGGATTCATACTGTATTTGTTATTCCAAAGATGTGAGGTTACTTTTGGAAAATCAAGATAACTGCCAAACTTGACACTGCTCCAATTTCTGTTTTCTCAAACATCACCAAGAGCAATCTCTTTGTCTTAATGATCTAGCGTGTCATACGTATGCCTGAACCTGTAGACTTGGATTCATTTAAAAGAGTGAGGTAGTTTTTAATCCCTTCTAGGTCTTCAAATCCTTTATGTTGCTTTGACTTTCCTAGTTTGAATAAGCTTCATGTCAGAGGAGATAGAAACAAAAGTCTCTGTATTTTGTTGTCTATTAATATCAGAGCAACAATTCCAAGCAGAGTACCTAACCCTTCTTTCTTCTTCTATGTTGAAACACAGATAAAGAAACTCCTCTCTTTGACTTGAATGTTTTCCTCAAACATAGGCTTAATTAATGCAACTTAACAAGTCCTTCAGAGCATCTGCATGCATGCTCACTCTCTCAGTTGTTTCCAAATCTTTGCAACCCCATGGACTGTAGCCCGCCAGGCTCCTCTGTCCATGAAATTTCCCAGGCATTAATACTGGAGTGGGTTGCCATTTCCTTCTCCAGGGGATCTTCCTGACCAAGGGATTGAACCCACATCCCCTTCATTGGCAGGTAAATTCTTTACCACTGAGCCATCAGGGAAACCCTCCATTTGTGCATACTATCTAGTAAGATGAAAATCTTTTTCATGTTTTCACCTGATGTGGTAGAATTTTACATATATCTTTGACTTTACATTATTAAAACATGTCTTATGCATTCTATTAACACATTCTAAGTCTTTATAGAGCTAACATCCTATTAACTCTATAAGAGTCCATCAGATTCTCTCTTGAAAATCACTGGACATCTCTTCTACCAGAAATAAACACCACACCTAACGTCCTCAATGTCACACCTGAATGGCAGAGCTTGACAGACAATGGGAGTTAGCAAAACACAAAGGTATCAACTAATGATAGGATGCCACGAGCAAAGGAAAGGTAAAGGAGACAAAATACAGGGAAGTGGTCACTTACTTGACTAGCTTGCTGTATTCTTGCTCAAAATATTCTCATACTGAAATATCCAAAATGTACTGGCCTTTAACATTTCAAACGTTCAGTTTTAGTGTTTTATGTTCCTTTTTTCCCTTCCCTCACAAATATCAGATTACAGGAGTTTTGAGTTGATGCTGGATGTACCTGCTTTAAATGTTTTTTTCTTAGTCTTCCTCAGCAGATGGGCATTATGTTATCACACAGCAGGCCAAGAAACCTAAAGTCTGTTCTTTAAAGGCTTTAGTATATTTTCCTGTACTCTTTTCATACATGCCTTATTTCTTTTCCAAAGTCACAAACTTCAACTAGGTGGGGGAGACAGAAATAACACACAAGCTCCCAAATGCTTCTGTTTCCTAGTTAGAATAAAGAATTGGATGCACATAATAAAATGCTGTCCTGCTCATATCTGAACGATGAGCTATCAAATGAGTTTATAAAAGTATGAGGTGCTTTATATCTGTCCTCTTATTGCAGCTACTTGATATTCCTCACAAGACCTAGAACAAGGCCAGACAGAGAAGGTACAGGGGGTCCTCAAAAACTGCAAAAGTGTTGACACAAAGTGCTCTTTTAGTAAGGATATTTAGCCCATATAACTCACTCTAATTTTGGAATATAATTTCTAATTATAGAAATGTAATTATTTCTAGCTGTCTTTTTGTTGCTGTTGATCCACGAATTCTTTTGATTCATGGTTCACTAAATCATTTTGACTTGAAAGAATTCATCTTTTCAGTATAAATGCTATCATCATTTAAGTAAAGATGTGAGTTTTGTCTGTAAAATTGAGATAATAATACCTCTTCAGGTTGCTTTGAATGGTGAATAAAATGGCATATATCAATACTTTGTGGATGACACAGCGCCTGTGACATAGTAGGGATGCAAGAAACATTTACCCCTCCTGCACCTAAAACAAATGAAAATTTCTATTAATAATCTGCACAATGATAGAAAAAAATTATTACCAGTGACAGACGTGAACTTCCAAAGTCAATTCAAGTTAAATCTATGTGGCCATTATAAAATAATTTTAAATTATGAATGAAGCAAGTTTAGTCATGATCCATCATAGTATTATATTTATTAAGTTTTCCAAAACTATTTTTGATTTAATCAAAATACTTAGTACATGTATCAACAGCACAGCCCTTAGAGGAGAGGTATAATAAATCAGCCTTCTTAGAACTCTCATAAGATTCTTTTCATCTACAAGTTTGCCACATCATTTGGAAAACTGAGTATCTTTTAAGAAAATATCTGGGACCTGATTTGAAATTCTTTCATTTTTTTTGTTCACACTGGCTTCTTCCTGGTCCCTCTCATTCACACTGAATTCTTTGCCTTCTCTAGAGTTTTTGAATCTCCATGAATAACTAAAGAGGTTTGAGGAGAATACAAGACTCTGGGAAACACAAGAGGGAATGTAAGTCTAGAGTCAGAGAAAGTGATATTTAAACTGGGATATGGATGGTGGAAGTTGGTCAAGTATACAGGGTTGTCAAATATCTTAGGAACCAGTTGCAGAGGTTCTAAGACTCTACCTAGGGAGAGGGAGACCATGGCACTAGTGAAGCCAAGGAGAGTCTGATGTGGCTGAAGCTGAGGGTGAGAAGGAAGACTGGGGTAAAGCTACCAATATCCACTATTCTGTTCTTTTGCAACCCTTGTAAATAGTGAATTTCCTGGCAAGTATCATCTCTTATGCTCCTTGTGTAGTTTTTAACCAATATTCCATACACTAAAATTTGTTAATTGACACATTGATCATATAAGGGAATCCAGCATATTGAGAAGTCTTGGATAAGTTAGGGTCTATGCACACACATGCTCACATACACACCTATTGGTTATCAACAAATGCCAGGCACGATTTAAGGCAAATTGCAAATATTAATTTATTTAATCCTCTTAACTATTATCCTTATTTTGCAGAGGACACTAAAGCTTAAAGAAATTAATTAACTTTCTCAAACATAAAATCTACCAAATAGTATTTAATACCTAGAAAACCAGGTAGTAAAGCTTCAGGGCTTGAGCATTTAATCACTATGCTATGAAATATTTTATGTTTTCTCTATTAATTATTTTAAAATGTGCTTTGCAAAGGTCACCTTTCTGATTCCCGCTAAATTCTTCACTACCTCCACTATACAACTACCTGCGGTCCAGACCTTTCACCTGAATCTAGATCTAGATCTCGGCATCAAACTTCCCACTAA
Source organism: Cervus canadensis (assembly GCF_019320065.1). NCBI lineage: Eukaryota > Metazoa > Chordata > Mammalia > Artiodactyla > Cervidae > Cervus > Cervus canadensis. The sequence goes on along the minus strand of NC_057404.1, from coordinate 40,951,814 downwards.
GAGGACCTAAATTGGAATATAAAACAGGCACTTAAACTCAACCTGTCCCAAACTGAACCCACACTTCCCTCTTAGAATGTCTCTTTTTCCTTTATTCAACACAGCCCGATATTCATCTGGGTGCTTAGGACAGAAACTGTCTGCCCCCTCAACCTCCATATCAATGTAGGCCCCGTGACCCCTCACCCTCCCACCTTAAGGTTTTGCTAATTGGACCACTTTCCATCTTTCCCTCTGTCATTATCTCTATTCAGCCTCCTCCTCATTCACCTAATTGGTCCCTGTGCATCTGATTTCCCTTACAACACACTCTCCCAGTGTGGCCAGAATGTTCTTCCTAAATCTTGGTGACTATCACTCTCCTGCCCAAGTGCGTTTAACAGCCTTCACTGTCACACGGACTAGGTATTAATCTATTAGGAAGACTGACTTTAAGTTCCTTCTCTAGCCTTTTTTTCTTGCAAATTCTATCACATGCCACATATTTACTTTGTTTTTAAAGATACTTTCAGTTTTTCAAAGAAATCATAAAGATTTCAAAGAAATCTCTCACTTGTAGCCTCTGCTCACCCTACTCTTTATGCCTAGAATGTCCATTCTTTACTCCTCTTGGCTAACTCCTACTGGTTCATGGGAAAACAACTAATAGGTTGGATGATACTTGAGAGTGTCTGGATGACATCCCAACTACCAATACTGATCCCACATACTATAAACATGTCAGATGCTCACATCACTCAAGACAGAGTCCATTTCATTAATATTTGCATCTTTAAGGTATGCCACAGTATCTAGTACCACAATGGGTAAAATGTTTGTTGAAAGAAAAGAACAGCATGTATACTATCTATGGTGAAACAGATCACCAGCCCAGGTGGGATGCATGAGACAAGTGCTCGGGCCTGGTACACTGGGAAGACCCAGAGGAATCGGGTGGAGAGGGAGGTGGGAGGGGGGATCGGGATGGGGAATAAGTGTAAATCTATGGCTGATTCATATCAATGTATGACAAAACCCACTGAAATGTTGTGAAGTAATTAGCCTCCAACTAATAAAAATTAAAAAAAAAAAAACAATAAAAAAAAAAAAAGAAAGAAAGAAGTAATTTCTTTTTAATAGAAAGAATCTTAAGTGCTTAAAAATGACACATTTCCATTTTGTCTGCCTTTTCCCTTTTTTACCTCTCTGCATTTTATCTCCCAGGTCTGTGTACATAATTAGCTACAAAGTCTGACTTTATATGAACACTTACCCTAAATTATGGAATTATAAGAATGAGAACTGTAAATTGTTTAGGACCCATATTTTTAAAGAAAGAGCTCAACTTGTCTCCATGCAGTGACTTAGCTTTGGAATGTAAAACAATTTCAGAATTCCTTTCAGCTGGCACATTTATTTTCCATAAGAGAGCGATGTTGAGATGTGTGTGTGGTTGTTTCATTTCTTTATGTTATTTTCTCAATTCCAGCTTTCCAACTCAATCCTTAGCATATACTAGTCTACAGAGAACACTGGGACTCTTGAGATATCTGAGAAAGGACAGGCTCAAGATGCTCACCGCAGGCTATTAATATCCTCTTGCATGATTTATTAGAGGTATTTCCCACTATGGTGATAGGCTTGCCTAGTGGCAGAGAACTTCCTGTGTGCATTAAAACAGGCTCTGAGGCTATGTAGGGAGAAAACTTTATGGAATGACTTTGGGTGATGCAGCTGCAGAATCAATTAGACTGAATAGAGCCCTTGGTTGCCAATTTTAGTAATACCAGAAAAATGAAAATGCTGAAGCTGGTAGTCACCCAGATGTTTCAGCCCTGCTGACTGGCACATCAGTGTTCATTCTTCCTGCTCTGTCTTTGGTTCTTGGGCATGCCTCAGGATAAAAAAAGTACTGCTCTTACTCTCGCATGAAGTCCAGTTACTGGACAGGCTCAAAATATTACAGTAAGAACCATATCCATTGTTCTGTTTTCATGGCTCAGCCACCCCACAAGAGAATCATCAGGAGGGTCCATTGCAAAAACAAAAAAATAAGGAAGAAAAACAACTTCAAAGAAACACTGGGGAACTAATAGCAGTATTAACTCAACTGTCAAAATGAAAAATTTGAAATAAAATTTGAAGTTTATTTTTATTAGAAAGCAAACTTTCCACTTTTATTAAATATATGTAAATCAAATATATTCTTGAGATATATATCTTTATCACCTTTATGAAATATGTATACTGATATGTACATATAACATACATACATAGTAATCTATACATATATATTACTATATATATGTGTGTGTGTGTGTGTATATATACAGTTATCATAATTTTCACCCTTTGACTGCTGGCTTTATATATATAGTTCCAAAGTCCCACTTTATATTTTTGATGAATGACGGATACAGTCTTCTAGGACAAGACTTTCACATTTATTTTTCAGAACTGGCAGCTCTTCTTTATCCTCTTGTTTCTACAAATGTCAAAGTAATTCAGATAAGAAGGAAAAGTCTTTTATTCTAGACACAAATTGTCGTGAATCCCTGTAAACCTGAGAATGACCTGAGTCAAAACTAAATGAACATGTCTTTCTTGGCTTTGTCAGCTGAGAGGGCCTAGAAGGAATGCTAATCCAGTAGGCATGGGTTGCCCAGATATCAATTTCTAGGACCATTCTCCAATAAAAGAAGCCAGAGTGCCTTGAGAAGCAACTGACACTAGGACAAGAACAGAAAACACACAGAATAATATACAAAACATAATGCCAGAAAGCAGTGATTAAAAAAAAACCCCGAAAAACCTGATGTGCTTATCAAAAGGACAAAGAAACCAACTGAAATAGGTCCCGACAACCAGTTATAACAATCTGAAGAAAAAAAAAAAAAGCATTGGATTATAGCCCAAAGTTTAAAATAAACAGCCATGAGTCCATACTGATATAAATGACTGTATCAAGTAATGAAATGGGGGCAAGCAGTAAGTCCTCCTGTGCAAAAGGCTTCTGATGCTTTACGTGAATACTTGACCCTCAAGGAGGTAAAGTGCAGACAACTGGCATGCCCCTGGGGTGCCCTACCACAGCACTATAACCCTAATTGGGGTGCGAGGCCTTGGTGAGGACTGGAGCATCAGTCTCTACCCCTTACGAGGGGGTGGTGCATGGTGACTTCTTTCCACAGAGGACAGTATGATGAGGAGTTAGGGTGTGTGTGGGGGGGTACTTGACAGCAGAGAATCTTGGCAAACACTGCCCCAGCCAGGTGACCAAGGGTAAGAACTCCGGCAAGTCCTGTTGGCAGTCTATACCACTGACGTTGAGAGGGTAACAGGCAGGAAGGCTGCTGCTGCTGCTAAGTCACATCAGTCGCGTCCGACTCTGTGTGACCCCACAGACGGCAGCCCACCAGGCTCCCGTCCCTGGGATTCTCCAGGCAAGAACACCGGAGTGGGTTGCCATTTCCTTCTCCAGTGCGTGAAAGTGAAAAGTGAAAGTGAGGTCACTCAGTCATATCCGACTCTTCGCGACCCCATGGACTGTAGCCCGCCAGGCTCCTCCGTCCATGGGATTTTCCAGGCAAGAGTACTGGAGTGGGTTGCCATTGCCTTCTCCAAGTAGGAAGGCTAGGGGCCCCCAAATGGAAGAAATAGGCTGCAAGTGTCAGACATTTTTTCTCTCTTAAGAGGCAGGAGGAAACAAACTACAAGTGTCATATTTTTTTCCTTTCTCTATATAAAATTAAAAGGAGGTTTCTTTGAAAATTCTCTGTTGCCTGGGCAATACCTGGTTCCACCTGAACTTAACATTTCTCAAACTTTGAGCATTTTTCTTATGGAAATGTTTTTCTTAAGCTATGTTAATGAACTATGTATTTCAAGTCTGTTTGGTTCTGCCTAAGACTCAGAACTGATAATGGCTCAACAAACCAGCATGTTTTACTCACACAATTGTTCTCCTAATCTATGTTAATGAAACTATATATTTGCTTAGAAATCTGCCTTTCTTCAAGATTCATGTCAATCCTTTTATGGCCTGGGATGACTCACTGTGCCAGTGTTATCTCAAAATGCATGCTGTGGGTGAGGGTCCTGGTGCTGCTCTCTGAGTTTTGAGACACCTCTCTCTAATTAGCAGCCTGCTAGTAGATATCTAACTTCCTGCTAAAGACTAGCAGGGGGGCACTCTTTCTGTCCCCTTCTGATGTCTATGTCAGAAGCTGTCTCTATCTCTTTTATACTTTAATAAAGCTTTATTACACAAAAGCTCTGAGCGATCAAGCCTCATCACTGGTCCCAGATTGACTCTCTCTCGTCTGGAGGCCAAGAATCCTGGCATCTCTCACGGCTCAGCGATAACCTTTCAATGTGATGTGCTGTGAGGAGACTGGAACTGCATCTCTGTAGTCTGTCTTGCCTAAACCCAAATCCTCTGCCTAATCCTGAGAGAAACATTGGACAAGTCCCTCCTGAGGGACAGTCTACAAAACACCTGATCAGGAATCCGAAACACTGAGAAGTCATCAAAAACAAGCAAACTGAGAAACTCTCACAGCCAAGAGGAGCCTAAGGAGATGTGACAACTCAACACGATGTAACATCCTGGATGAGATCTTGGAACAGAAAAGGACATTAGGTAAAAACTAAGGGAATCTGAAAGTCTCAGTAAAGTATATCTTTTTGTGGATGGTAGTATATCCATATTGATTTACTAATAGGGACAAATGTACCATACAGTGTAGAATGCTTATAACAGGGAACACTGGGTGGGGAGTATATGGAAACTCTGTACCATCTCCATAACTTTTTATAAATCTGAAGATATTCTAAAATATAAAGGTTATTTTTTAATTAATACAATGACTTTACAAATAATTTTTTTTCTATTTGAAAAAGTGAAGGGAAAAGTCCCTTCCATTGTAATGTTTAATGTACAAAACATTAATCATTGTAATTACATTCATTTATCTAGAGAAATAAGTAAATGCCTCATAATAACGTGCAGGGGAGGAAAAGTTGAAAGAATTTATCTCTTAGGGGCAATAATCGAAAAAATAAATTAGAGTGAGTTGACAACAGATAAATGAGCTCTGTGCATTAACGGTTTGGTTTATGGGCCCATCTGATGGTCAATAGGGAAGCGAGGAGCTGAATTTGCTCCTGCTGACTTAATTGTGTCATTTAGAGAATATCTGAGTGGCACCAGAGAAACGTGTCAGAGGAGATCAGTTTCAGTGTTATTTTTGAAAGTTTATCTTATATTTATGCAATTTATTTTGTCTTTGATCATGCTGTCACAATTCCTACACAGATTAAAACTGCATTTTTTTATTAAAATTATGTTAAGTTTAAAGCTTGCTTTATCCTAAGTTTGTGCCAATAGTTGATGGGCAAAACATCTGTGGTAGAGACAGTCCTCACCAAATATTCCATGCGCTCAACTTCATTTCTCAGAATCCCTTGTAATTGGGTTGGGGCCACATGACTGGTTTGAGTCAATGATTGTTAAGATGAAGTGATGTCAGTCACTTCTGGGCAGAGAGTTAAGAGTCCAGGTCTCTAACCCTCTATCTCTCTATTCCCCTGCCATTGTAACATTAGAAGCCGTGTTTCCAGGGCTGTTGGTATAATATGATATAGCATCCATTACCTGCATGGCAACCCACTCCAGTATTATTGTCTGGAGAATCCCTATAGACAGAGGGGCCTGGCAGGCTATAGTCCGGTCACAAAGATTCAGATACGACTGAAGTAGAGCATCCATTAACCTACGTTCTGAGTTATTGTGCAGAGCAGATCCTCCTCTTCAAATCCTGCCAGCCTATGTTGAACAAGTGATATATATCACATGCTATATTATGCCATAAGACACTGGAGTCTGTCGGCTGCTATAGTTTTTGTTAATTACCCTAGTACAACTAGTAAGGAAAACTGCATGCATTTTAAGAAATCATTATTACATTTTAGGCTACTTTGTTATAGGTAGTCAGAAGCTAGTTTTGAGATTAATATAAGATTTACTTGCCATAACCTCAAATCACAATGCCTTATAACAAAAAGCAATATTTCAAAACAGAAAAGCGCAAGAATAGAGATTCTGAGTAGGGACAGAGAATTTTGTAGAACCCATCTGGGAAGGAAAGTTGCTCCTGTCAAGGCACAAAAAAATACAACCATTCAAAATATTGAAAGAATGGAGATTTCAGCAAAAAATTAAGATTTCATTCCATAGTATTTCAGGAAAGAATATATATCAGGTAGAGGGGAAGTTAAGTGGCACCTACTGTTTGGACTCATTTTCAGGAACATGGGATAAAGGAAACTTAGCCATGTTACTGCTGGAGGTAGGAGAGATGGGTGTTGTATTTTGGGGACTATAAAATGCTGTATGTAATTTTCATAAAACATGAGAGTATGAAGAGAGAGCATATTCAGACTCTGTATGCAAAGATTTCACAGACTAGCTTTGGAATACAGTGTCATTAGTCAACACAGGGAATGGGTCTTGTGGACATAGGTTCCCCAAGAGTTATCTACCAGTCACTAATCATGACTGATAAACATGTTGTCAGTTTTCTTTTTGTTTTCTGGTGATTAAACTTCTTAATATGACTTAAGTGAGAGGGTTTGTTGCACATTTCATTTATTCCCTAAGGCCATGCATAAACAAATTACTTGAGGGAATTATGACAGGTTCTATCAATTGTTACATATATATGAAATTTTCAACAGCATTTGATGATAAATTGAATAATAAATGTGTTGAATTCAAGGAAGAACCTTTTTCTCTCAACTCTCCCTTACTCTTTTATTTTGATTTTGTTGTTGTTCAGTTGCTAAGTCACGTTTGACTCTCTGTGACACCATAGACTGCAGCACAACATGCTTCCCTGTCCCTCACCATCTCCCAGAGTTTGCTCAAACTCATGTCCACTGAGTCAATGATGTCACCCAACCATCTCATCCTCCATCGCCCCTTCTCCTCCTGCCCTCAATCTTTCCCAGCATCAAAGTCTTTTCCAATGAGTCATCTCTTCACATCAGGTAGCCAAACTATTGGAGCTCCAGCCTCAGTCCTTTGAATTAAAATTCAGGGCTAATTTCCTTTAGGATTGACTAGTTTGATCTCCTTGCTGCCCAAGGGACACTCAAGAGTCTTCTCCAGCACCACAGTTTGAAAGCATCAGTTTTCTTATGGTCCAACTCTCACATCCGTACATGACTACTAGAAAAAACACAGCTTTGACTACACAGATCTTTGTCAGCAAAGTGATGTCTCTGTTTTCAAATATGCTGACTAGGGTTTGTCATAGCTTTTCCTCCAAGGAGCAAGAGTCTTTTAATTTCATGGCTGTAGTCACTGTCCACAGTGATTTTGGAGCCCAAGAAGATTAAGTCTGCCACTGTTTCCAGTTTTTCCTCATCTATTTGCCATGAAGTGATTAAAAATTCAAATAGATACCTCCTCAAAAATTAGACTGTGGGCCTTGGGTTAGCACATTGATGGTATATTTCTTTCCACTCAGCTAATGGGTATAGTCCCACTGCCCCTCTAATGAGCCAAATGTATTTTGCAGAAAATTAACAGCTCACAGAAGATTTACATTTCAATTTACATCCACAAGGCAGTTTTCTGACACAGCTGTTTTCCTGACTGAGTCCTCAAGGACTTTTCTTATAAGTTTTTCATTGCTTTGCTTTTAGAATTTCAGTGTGGGTGTCCAATTTTAATATGCTAATTTAGATAATATGCTTTTTTCTCCAACTTTAGGAAGTTTTTTTTTTCTTTTTTTTTTTAAATGCAATAAAAGAAAACAAAGATCCCTGTCCTCAGAGTACTTATATTCTTAGTGGGGGAAGGAGAATAATGGAGGCAGAAAATAAATACTGCTATGCAGAATTTCAGAAAATGATAAGTGCTACAGAAGAGGGGCAACCTGAACAGAATAAAGGGGAATTGGAGTACCAGGTGAAGGAAGAGTGCAGCTGGCAATTTAAGTAGAGTAATCCGAGCAGCCTTCATTGAGATGACATTTTATTAATTCCAAGTTCCCAAAGAAGGTGAGGGAGTTAGCCATGGTCCTGATTATGAAAAGGGTAGGTAAATATGCTCATAAGTGGTCAACGAAGAATTGTGGTATTGATAAATATGTATGAAATTGGGAAGAGGTTTCCCCAGAAAAGTTGTTTTAAAATGATCTTATAACATCAGTGCAATGACAGTAGTCCTTTTTACAACGCTGCAAAAGAATCTTCAACTTATCAGTGAATCATTCTAAAGTTTGTAGTGAGTTAGTGGTTTTGTTTTGTTTGGTCGCTTTTAAACTATGACCATAAGGCCACTGAACACATCAATCTGGAAGCCTTCTTAACCTTTGATTGTCTTGTTTTGACAGAAATGACATTTAAAAATCTCTTCATAAACCTAAAACAAAGGAGTAGCTCTAGTTTCTAGGATTCATTTGGAATGCAGCTGATGGAGGCTGTCATTGCTCAGAACTGTCTTTCATTTCCATCAAGGAGATCAAGAGTTTCTCCTTCAAAGAGTATAGCCAACAAGTTATTTCCCCTTTACTCGTCCAAGCTATTGGTTTCCTATTATAAGCATACCAAAAAAAGACACAGCTCAATTTACTCATCTAGTTACTAATATCTAGTTACTAATATCTAGTAAAGAGATATTCAGAGACCCATTTTAAACAAGAAAGTTGCAGGCAACAGTCTCCTTTGTTGACTCTAAAGCCATTTCAGCAGATTTTTAAAGGTTTTTATAATTCATTCTGGAAGTTCCACCATAGTTAATACTAATGTATGCTTGGCCTTCTTTCTAGCAAAAAGAGATCCCATCTCTGTGCCATGACTTTGCCTTTGCCTTTGCCTTCATATTTACACTGGGCAGCTTGCTGCAGCATCCAGGCCCGAAGGCATAATTCACAATATTTATGTGGTTTCACTGAAATACGTTTTCAGACACCAGCTTTTTTGGCAGCAAACTGGAATGGATAAAAAAGGCCCAAATCACTCTAAACAAGCCAGCAATAATTATAGGAGAATCCTGACTTCAGAATGACAGCATCTCACAGAGTTTATAAAACTGTTCACAGTCACGGCACTGTGACTGTTCATTTGGGGACCTTTTAGCACTGTCATAAGTAAAACTGTTTCTTTCCCTAACCACCTCCCCACTGAGCTGATGGGAAAGAACTGTCACTCTGTCAATAAACATCTGAACTTCTATTGGTAACGCTTGCTGCTACTTCTTTACTCTTCCTTTCGCAGGCAGTTGTTTTTGTCTTTATATTACATTGTGCTACGTGGATCAGTATTCTCTTTGACAGTCATCACTATAACATTTATATCCCTGGTGGCTGAGACGGTAAAGCGTTTGCCTACCATGTGGGGGACCCAGGTTCGATCCCTGGGTCGGGAAGATCTCCTGGAGAAGGAAATGGCACCCCACTCCAGTACTCTTGCCTGAAAATTCTCATGGATAGAGGAGCCTGATAGGCTACAGTCCATGGGATCGCAAAGAGTCAGACACGACTGAGCGACTTCACTATAACATCACATATGCTAAGCTATTTTTAAAAAATACATGTGGCTCAAAATTTGATGATATGCTTGTGAAGAGATTGCAACACAGCAGTGAGAACTGCTGCCTTGGGAAATAAGTACCTTTCTTATTAAAGTATAGATCTAACAACATTTTGTATTAGGCCAGAGGTGCTACATGATGCTAAAGCCACATATCACCTTGCACTTTTAAAATATGTTTTTCTTCAACTGACTTGTTTTCTCTGAAAAAAATAATACTCCCTGTGGGTACCCTCATTGCTTAACTCTTTTTTTTTTTCTTCTTATCTGACTCTCCTCTGATTATCAAATATACTATCTGTTACTTCAACATAAATAAAACTTTAAATCTTGTTTCCATTAGTTTCTCCAAATGATCTCCCTTTCTATAGCCCTAAGCTCACTATGAATCATTGTTTTTGATAAATTTCACAGCATTCCATTTGCCAATTATTCATGGTACCAGTGTGTCTAGAACACACACTTGCATTTGAAGGGAGCAGAGTTTACAGTATAACTAATCCACAGCATAAATTGTGGAGGCAAGAATATTTGTCAGTGTATATTTTCCAGATTATATTATGGTATCTCTACATTATAAGTCATTTCAAAATCACGGGAAAAAGACAATAACATCAGACAGCTCTATAGAAATACCTTTATCAGATCTATTTCAATGATTCTCCTTAGCACACAGCTTCAGAATCTTAATCTGTAAGTTTTGCCCATCCACTAAGTCTATTATTTACATTTAAGGAGTGGGCTTAATTCTTGGAAAAGAAACACCTTTATATTCTATCTCCTTTAGTACATGTATATATTTCCTGGAAGAATGGGTGGTCTCATCATATTTCTTCTTTCAGAAATATAAAAACATTACTGGCATGGGAGACAGCTCATTAAAGCAGGAAATGTCAATTTAGTGGATGACAGTATCACAACATTGGCTGTAATTTCACCTTCAGTTTTACATTCAGAGGCTACTGAAGCTGTGTTTTTATGGCAATGATGGTGGTGGTGGGTGTATCTTTCAAAATGACAGCCCTCCACTTTCTGACATACTGCAATTTATTAAAACATTTCCTATATAAATATTTAAGGAAATGGAATTACAAAAGTACAACTAATCTGAAACCGTAAAAAAAGTTCCTATATGAAAGTCCAAATTCTGACTTCATTGTCAGAGGACCTGACAGAAATTTTATGAACACAGATATATATACAGTTTAATTAATTAGACAAAGAGGCCATAACAGAGGTGGCTCCAATACCATGGTGGCCTACTTTTGGTAAACCAAACCCTAAGCCTGTAGATGCCTCAAGGATGCACAATCAAAGCCTAAGGACAACCAATCATAACCAGCCAACTGGTTGTGGCTGGTTGTGACTGGCTATAGCCAGTCAGTAATTTCCTTGCCTTTTCTCTGTAAAAGTGTTTCCTCCACTCCTGTCAGAGGAGTGTTCCTAAGCACCCTGCTTTGGTGTGACCTGAATAAAGTTTACTTTTGATCAAATAAACTCATAAAATTTTTTAAGATTCTCCCATGTATCTTTTAACAAGAGACATACACAGACATATACACTCACTTATAAAAACATCATGTGACATGGCCATCGTTTCAATTCAATTTAATATACCTCCTTATCAATTCAATTTAATATATCTCCTTATCAATTCAATTTATCTCCTTACCAAAGGAGATATATTAAATTGAACTGAAATGATGGCCATATCACATGATGTTTTTATAAGTGAGTTAATATGTCAAAGGGTTAAGGAAATCAGAGAGAATATGGAAAACAATTGAATTCTATGTCTACTGAGATTAGAGTGTGGTTAGCTAAAAATCTTTTGCGAGTATTTCTTAAAACTTCCCCTGGTATTTTGGACAGGCTTGTTCTTCATCATCAACTCAGAGTCAGGAAAACTCTCTGGGCATTAAAATAGGATCCCCTACTTTCCCAAACATCTCCTAGGAGGTACCTGAAAACCTCCAAAGATCTTACACAAACTGCATTTTCTTTTAAGAGAAAGTTCTAACCATTTTCCATGATATTTTCCCAGAACAATTGTAGTTAGCTACTTCGGAATTGTTAAGGACCGTTACTGCCCTGCCTGTGGCCCCCCGTCTGCTTCCTCTTACTGCCTTCTGGGTTCTGTACATCCATCATTCCATGTCTGGCCCTCTCCTGCTTTCTGAAGGACCCAGCACCTGGTTACAGCCTAACAGCAAATGATAAAATGACAGGACTGACCTAGAACTCAGATTATTTCTTCATCTTGATTTGTACCACTGAGGGATTCAGCAAAAAAAAAAAAAAAAATTATAGAAAGAGTTAAAATTAACCCAGATGGATTTCAAAGACCTGAAAACCAGGAGAGCCAATGGTGTGGTTCCAGTTTGAAGGCCAGCAGGCTTGTGGCCCAGATAGAACTGATGTTTCAATCTGAGTCCATAGGCAGGAAAAAGCTGGTGTCTCAGTTAAAAGGCAAATTAGTCTTTCTATTCTACTCAGGCCTTCAGCTGATTGGACGAGGCCCCTCACAGCAGGGAGAGCAACCTACTCAGTCTATTGATTCAATGTTAATCTCACCCCAAAAGCCCCTCTCAGAAACACCCATTTGTTGTTTGATCAAATATCTAGGCAACCCAAAGTCTGGTCTAGTTAACCATCACACAACTCATGAGAGTTGATAAAACCGTAGTGACAAAATAGTTCAAGAAAAGATCAAAGGATAATGGTACAGAGTAAAGCAAGAATAAATTTGATGACTATTATTTCCTGTATCTACTTCAGAAACTATATCTCAACCAGGAAAGAAAAAAAATCATCATACAGAATATTCATGTGCCACATATGTATTTTTTTTTTAGTTAGAAAAGACTGTTAAAATAATTCCCTCATAAAGTCATTAAAATATTAAAATATTTTCATGCAGAAATTTTAAAATGATAATAATATAGTAATACAGAAAACATTGTTAAAGCTTTACAAATTCCAAAGATCTTGCATACATATTTTTTGAACCTTACAACATTAGGATAGTTGATAAAGTAGATTTCAGATAGAAATAAAAGTACAAAGTATATAATAATAATATAGTGATGAGGTTGACATTCTGTTAGGAGCACAGTCTGGACATGAGGTTGTAATGTCAGGAAACAATGTCTAAGAAGATAGGGGGGTGAGAACCTGGCTCACTCTCTGAGTATTTATTATTAAATTTGGATCATCCTGGCTCCCTTCATGCTGACACTTAACTCTATGTTGAAATTGAAAAGAATCATTTTAATCATGACAGAATTCATGTAGTGGGATCCTTTAATAGGTTTCTTAGTAATTTTATGGCTAGACATCTTTTTTGGAGGCCATTGAGTGAAAATTCTGGCCTCTCAGTTCACTAACTTTCCAACTTGTAAGTCTCAGTTTCCCAAAATGTAAAATAAGTAGCAGGTCCTCAGAGACAGGTAGGGAAAATGGGAATGTGCACAGAGCTTCCAGCCCTGTTAGGTTATAATATAACCTATTATATTATTGGTCCTCAACAAATAATCGACCCCAAGCTCTCCTTCCCCACTGCTGTTGTAATCAAGCAGCAGTCTTGTTCAGCAAAACAGTCCAATGCTGCAGTAATGAACCAGATTGCTTGGATAATTGGCATTCTCCCCACCAAATGCAAGACTGATAGATTCAATATAAATCTATGCCGTTCCTCATTCTTGTAATAGAGAGTTCTCATTAAGGAAATGGATTAATTGGCTTACTGATGTTTTAGTGTGAGAGCCAGATTTGAATAAGTGGACTCGGCACTCCTGAGAAAAGCAAATTAAACACCAATAAAGGGAGAAACGCGCTTGCTTAGGCTGAAGTCTCAGTCATGGGCTCAAATTAAGGATCTGATTATAAGATTTGTCAATGTGAGTGGATATTAATGTCTGACACATGAAAATGCTCTGAGTTTTTCCCATGACACTTTACTTTCCACCCAAGACACTCATACCCCTCAGAGCCGCGTTGTCTCCCCTCCCCAAAAGATTTTCATCAAGGATTCCTAACTATTTGTCAGGAAACCTGTGTCTGATATAGAAGCAGGCTTCAGTCTTGTTTCCACAAACAGTTAATAAGACATATTTGGAACAAACTATATGAGAGTGAAATAGTCATCAGAGTTTTCCCCAAAGTATCACAGGGATTTGCTTTACTAGAAATTTTTTATCTTAATCTCTCTCTTCTCCCCAGAAATCACTGTTCAATCTTTTTAGTATTTAACGGATGTTTCATTATGATTAATTTTGAAGAAGAACTATATAAATATACACATACAAATATACATTCACACCTATTCATATTGCATCTCTCGTCCTGTTTAACACATACAAAAGGGTTTGACCTGTACTTTCTCTTTTTCAGAACCGTTAATTTTTCTCTTTCTACTAGTCATTCTCATAAACTTATAAACAAGTGATTTTTACCATCTTTAAAATAATGGACAACAAAGACCTCTGTTGACCCCATGTTCTATACTAGCTACAGTACCTTTTCTCTCTTGGTCTTTATAGCCCTAAGGATTGCTGCATACTCACTCCTCAATTCCACTTCTCCTCTCCTCTAAGATTCATGCCAAGGCTTTCTCACCTCTCCCACACCTCTGATGCCCTTTCCCTCAATGCACTTCACACAAATGACAGGTACACCTCTAAATCCAAAGGCTGATTCTCTGTGCTTATCTTAGTTGACTTGTAAGTAGCACTTGACATAGCTAATCACTGTCGAATTATTTTTTCATTTGACTTTCAGGACAATAGATTTCTGATGCTTTTTCCCACCTCAAAGGCTGCTCATTCTTGGCCTTTTCTGCTGGTATCACCTATCACCTTAACTTTTAAACTTTGGAATAACTAATAGGCATTTTAAATTTATTATGCGCCAAAACAAACTCCCAATCTTCACCAGCAAACCAGTTCTTCACAAAGTCTTCTTCATCTCAATACAACAACAATTCATTCCTTCCATTATTTCTATCACAATCCTTGGAGCCATCAGTAGTTACTCAATTTATTTTACATACCACCGCCAAAGAAACATCAGATCTGTTGCCTCTTCTATAAAACACTATGCTATCCTAAGATATAAGCATAAGTGGCATACTTATTTCATCTCTTAAAAGAAAGGGAGTAGCCCTCATAATCAACAAGAGAGTCCAAAATGCAGTACTTGGGTGCAATCTCAAAAATGACAGAATGATCTCTGTTCATTTCCAGGGCAAACCATTCAATATCACAGTAATCCAAGTCTACGCCCCAACCACTAATGCCAAAGAAGTTGAAGTTGAATGGTTCTATGATGACCTACAAGACTTTCTAGAACTAACATCAAAAAAAGATGTCCTTTTCATCATAGGGGACTGGAATGCCAAAGTAGAAAATTAAGAGATACCTGGAGTAACAGGCAAATTTGGCCTTGGAGTATAAAATGAAGTAGGGCAAAGGCTAACAGAGTTTTGCAAGAGAAAACACTTGTCATAGCAAACAACCTCTTCCAAGAACACAAGAAAGGACTCTATACATGGACATCACCAGATGGTCAATACCAAAATCAGGTTGATTATGTTCTTTGTAGCTGAAGATGGAGAAGCTATACACAGTCAGCAAAACAAAACCAGGAGCTGACTGTGGCTCAGATCATGAACTTCCTATTGCCAAATTCAGACTTAAATTGAAGAAAGTAGGGAAAACCACTAAACCACTCAGGATATGACCTAAATCAAATCCCTTATGATTATACAGTAGAAGTGACAAATAGATTCAAGGGACTAGATCTGACAGATCTAGAGTACCTGAAGAACTATGGACAGAGGTTTGTGACATTGTACGGGAGGTAGTGATCAAGACCATTACCAAGAAAAAGAAACTCAAAAAGGCAGCATTGTCATCTGAGGAGGACTTACAAATAGCTGAGAAAAGAAGAGAAGCTAAAGGCAAAGAGAAAAGGAAAGATATACCTATGTGAATGTAGAGTTCCAAAGAATAGCAAGGAGAGATAAGAAAGCCTTCCTCAGTGATCAATGCAAAGAAATAGAGAACAACAGTAGAATGGGAAATACTAGATATCTCTTCAAGAAAATTAGAGATGCCAAGGGAACATTTCATGCAAAGATGGGCTCAATAAAGGACAGAAATGGTATGGACCTAACAGAAGCAGAAGATACTAAGAAGAGGTGGTAAGAATACACAGAAGAACTAAACAAAAAAATCTTCATGACCCAGATAATCACGATGGTGTGATCACTCACCTAGAGCCAGACATCCTGGAATGCAAAGTCAAGTGGGCCTTAGGAAGCATCACTGTGAACAAACTAGTGGAGGTGGTGGAATTCCAGTTGAGCTATTTCAAATCCTAAGAGATGATGCTGTGAAAGTGCTGCACTCAATATGCCAGCAAATTTGGAAAACTCAGCAGTGGCCATAGGACTGGAAATGGTCAGTTTTCATTCCAATCCCAAAGAAAGGCATTGCCAAACAATGCTCAAACTACCACACAATTGCACTCATCTCACATGCTAGCAAAGTAATGCTCAAAATTTTCCCAGCCAGGCTTCAATAGTACATAAACCGTGAACTTCAGATGTTCAAGCTGGATTTAGAAAAGGCAGATGAACCAGAGATCAAATTGCCAACATCTGTTGGAACATCAAAAAAGCAAGAGAGTTCCAGAAAAATATCTACTTCTGTTTTATTGACTATGCCAAAAGCCTTTGTTGTGGATCACAATAAACTGAAAAATTCTTAAACAGACGGGAATACCCGACCACCTGACCTGCCTCCTGGGAAATCTGTATGCCTGTCAAGAAGCAACAGTTAGAATTGGATATGGAACAATGGACTGGTTCCAAATTGGGAAAGGAGTATGTCAAGGCTGTATATTGTCACTCTGCTTATTAACTAACATGCAGAGTATATCATGTGAAATGCCAGGCTGGATCAAGCACAAGCTGGAATCAAGATTGCCAGGAGAATTATCAATAACCTCAGATATGCAGATGACATCTCACTTATGGCAGAAAGTGAAGAGGAACTAAAGAGCTTCTTGATGAAAATGAAAGAGGACAAGGAAAAAGCTGGCTTAAAGATCAACATTCAAAAAAGGAAGATCATGACATCCAGTCCCATCATTTCAGGGTAAATAGTTTGGGAAACAATGGAAACAGTGGCAGACTTTATTTTCTTGGACTGCAAAATCACTGTAGTTGGTGACTGCAACCATGAAATTAAAAGATGCTTGCCTCTTGGAAGACAAGCTATGACAAACCTAGACAGCATATTGAAAAGCAGAGACATTACTTTGCCAACAATGGTCCATCTAGTGAAAGTTACAGAGAAAGCAATGGCAACCCACTCCAGTGTTCTTGCCTGGAGAATCCCAGGGACAGCGGAGCCTGGCGGGCTGCCGTCTATGGGGTTGCACAGAGTCGGACACAACTGAAGCGACTTAGCAGCAGCAGCAGCAGCAGTGAAAGTTATGGTTTTTCCAGTAGTCATGAATGGATGTGAGGGTTGGACAATAAAGAAAGCTGAGTGCTGAAGAACTAATGTTTTTGAACTGTGATGTTGGAGAAAACTCTTGAGAGTCCCTTGGACTGCAAGGAGATCCAGCCAGTCAATCCTAAGGGAAATCAGTCCTGAATATTCTTTGGAAGGACTGATGCTGAAACCAAAACTCAGTATTTTGGTCATTTGATGCAAAGAGTCACTCTTTGGAAAAGACCTTGATGCTGGGAAAGCTGAAGGCAGGAGGCAAAGGGGACAACAGAGGATGAGACGATCGGATGGGCATCACCAACTCAATGGACATGAGTTTAAACAAACTCCAGGAGATGATGAAGGACAGGGAAGCCTCGTGTGTTGCAGTCCATGGGGTCACAAAGAGTCGGACATGCTTAGAGCCAAATAACAAAAACTGATTTTCTGGCTCAAGTAAGAGGTGATTAACTTACTTAAAAAATAAGTCCAAAAATTTAGCTTTCAACTGGTACTATATTATACTTTTAACTGGTACTATATTATACTTTTGGAACCAAAATAAGTCAGACATAATCTTTAATTTCTCACATCCATATATATCACAAGGAAGGGGTTGCTATATAAGGAGAGAAGAAGAAGGAATCATATTGCTTGGCTCAGAGCTTTGATACTTGATGAATATTCCTTAAAAATATTTATATATTTAGTTCTGCATTTTTCTGATATGTCATCTGACCTTGGAGAGACCTTTATTTAAATTTAAAGTAGAAACCATGCCACAATGGTTATACCCTGTATATACTCGGTTTACATTGAGTTACATTAAACACCCTTTTCTATGCTCAAGCATCAAGAATGACTGAAATTCAAGCCAATTAATAGAAAAGAATTTCCAAGAGTGTATTTTTCCAATGAAATTTTAATCAATTTGCCTTTGTATGCTTTTATTCTGAAAGCATAATGCCATTGTGTTTATTTCATGAGGTCCACTCTCTAAAGCTACGATGTCAACACTGATTGCTCTAATTAACATTCGTGATTAATTTTGTACTCACTGAAATTGCATTTCCTTTTGACCAGCAGGCATGCAAGTGACAGCTCTAGACTATTCTGTTCTACACAAGCTAATTGGTTTGAAAGAAGTCAGAGAAAAACAAAAGAACTTAAGTTCAGAAGGTTTCTGAGAAATCAGAAGTCTAAGGATTATAAAAAGCTAGGGCTCTATGGGACTTTAAAGACCACTGAGCCACCACATACAACAGTATGAACTTTGTCAGGATCTTGAAGACCGCCAATGTCTGAAGCAAATATGCTAAATATAATGAATTATCTGTTTAGAATGAGGTATTGTTTCAACCTTGAAAAATTTTTAATGACATTAATTGTCTCTATTCAAGAAGTACTGTAACACATATATACCATTCCCATCTATTTCATGAATTGCCTTGGGTATTGAATTGAAAATACCTGTAGGTACTCAATTAATTTTAACTTAATAAGCATTAAAATCACTCTGTATGGAACCAACAGGTAATCAAAATAATATGTTTACTCTCACAGACCATGACTGCATTCTAAGCAGCTGTGGTATTTGTAACAATGAAGATGAGAGCAGAGATATTATTCTAAAGAAGTATTCCAAAATATGCATTTGTTGTGGCTGAATTTGCCATCCCAGCTGTTTTCCATAAAGTATGAAATTAGGAGAGTGGGAAAAGGGCTTAAATTGTAGACTGAGGGGCTTCTAGTGGATATAAAGAATACTTTCCAAAAATTGAGGCTACATAAATATTCAAACAAATATTGCAAAATCAATGTCATTCAGGAATGATATTATGGCATCTCAAAAGGGTAAGACTTTCCTCTGCCTGGGGTGATGCAGCATGACTTCTCAGGGTTCAGCTATTGCTAGGACAAAGTGCCCTTCAAGGTTTACCCAAAGAATCATTAATTCTTTTTTTTAAGAATCATTAATTCTTAAAGTAATGTTTAAACAATAAAGCATTTCAAAAAATACTGATTATACAACTGGGGTAAAAGATTTACTTCACAATTATGAAACAGAGAAGACAAAACAGACCTTGGAATAAGGAGGATGAATATTTTTATATTATGAGAAACTTATGTATCACTTTCTTATGAAAATATAGCATATTTGATGTGGAAGACCTGACTCATGGAAATACTATGTTGTATCTTTTCAAAAAGTTGGAAACAAAACATGCACTGTATTTGTATTATAAAATCTTTGTTTTCTTGGAGTTTAGTAAGAGCTCATTTCATTTGGGGTAATACTACTGATAATGTAATTACCTGCTTTTGAGTTGGAAAAAAAAAACACTCAAAGACTATTCACATACTTTACTCACCTTGCTCCAATCCCTGCCTCTCCCCTCTCCCTCCCCACTCCCCCTTCCCCAAAGCATTCAGCCAAGGAGACCATCTAGGTATAGCCCTGACCCTTGTGACCTTTGTCTCCTTCTGTATGGAACCAGAATAAGGGATACAAACTCAGGGAATCTTTTTTTTTTAGGGTTATAGCCTGTGTGTATATGAAGAAAAGGTACACAGCTACTGTTAGCTCTTCTAGGAACTTTATGAAAATATGAATCATTCATTATGTAGCAACACAGTGGAAAAAAAAAAAAAACCAGCAGCTGTGACATCTGTGAATAGTTCTTACTGAGAATTACAAATGTGGTGTTTGCTTGACTCTGTTAAGCCAAACTAACACCATTTCAGGGAAAGACTATTTTAAGCAGTGACATACATTGGGCTTACTAACCAGGAGAAACGTCTTTCCTGAAAAAACGTGTAAAGAAACACTTAATTAAAAATCAAGTATTTTCTCAGAGTAACAGAGTAGGTAGAAACACAGACAGTTGCCTTACCCGTTTCTTCTATTCTACAAACGTCTGTTTTCTTTCTCTCACCTGCCTCTGTATTCTTCCTCCTTTTTTTTTTTTTTTTTTCTTCTGATTTTGGAGCTTAATGGGCATGTTTGTGGTAAGTGCTAAAACACTGAAACAGTGAAAATTTTTGTTTTTGTGTATTTTCAATCTCTAAAACCCAAGGCATTTACACAAAATTTTAATGCTGCTGCTGCTGCTCTCGCTTCAGCCGTGCCCGACTCTGTGTGACCCCATAGATGGCAGCCCACCAGGCTCCCCCGTCCCTGGGATTCTCCAGGCAAGAACACTGGAGTGGGTTGCCATTTCCTTCTCCAGTGCGTGAAAGTGAAGTCACTCAGCTGTGTCCGACTCTTCGCAACCCCATGAACTGGAGCCTACCAGGCTCCTCCGTCCATGGGATTTTCCAGGCAAGAGTACTGGAGAAATTTTAATGAAAAACTAGTAATATTTGGTATTGTGTGTATCAAGCAACTCACTGATTGACTGAATTTTTCACTTTTGAATCAATTTTCATATTGAATCAGCATCAAGTAAGTATTGATATAAGGTGAAATCTCTCCTTGTGGTTCTGCATGCTAAGTCACTTCAGTTATGTCTGACTCTGTGTTCCTTGCAGCCCACCAGGCTCCTCTGTCCATGGGATGCTTGTCTAGGCTCAAATGTATCAAAGCAGTACATTGTGTGATTAAATATATAAGACTGCTAAGTGCTCTTAAATAGCACAACTCTCTCCTTTTTGCCCATCAGTCATGGATAACTCCTTTGAAGTAAGCATCAGCCTTGTAAGAAGGATATTAAGTCCAAAGTAGGGCAGTAAATTTTCATGAAGGAAAACTCCTACTCTCCTAAATTCAGAATTCTAGAAGGTCCAAAGCAGAGCTGCTGGACTCGGATGGGGTGATTATTCTGTTCTCAAGGAGGGGAATTCAGCCGCTTCCTGCTTCCATAAGCCACTTCCAGCACTCATAGCTAATCTTGGGGCTTACCTTGGTGCTGTAGGCCTGATATACTAAAGTCTGTTTTTTGCACCTGATGAGCAAACATTTGGGGTTTCTAACTTGTTCAAAACCTCTTCCAGTTTTCAGGTAAGGCCATGTCTACTTTTTGGCACAGTTGTTGGAGTTTACATTGATTCCTCTCTGACAAACATTTTAAGCAAGTGAAGGCAAACAATTCAAGTAGCAACCTTTTGGGTTTATCGCCAAAGGATTCATCTCATTATATTTCTACTAAAAAAATAGGCTTTTGGGTTTTCAAGGAGTATGCAATAATAAGTAAAAGCATTGAATATAATCTTAAATTAAAACAGCAGAACATAAAATGTTTCTGCAATAAAACAAATTTGAAAGAATAAAATTTAGAAAAATATATATCCCAATAGCTGACACCAAAGTTCTTCTTGAGGATAAAGAAGGCTTTCTGATAAGTTGTTTTAAGAAGGAAATTGATAGTTTAAGGACATAAACAGGCAAGAATGAAAGAAGATGACCAAACTCCTGAGAGTATGCAAGAGCAGAGAAGTAAGTTCTGTGTGGGGCAGTATTTGGAGGAAAAAATGCTGATTATTATGGATGAAGATTAGCACCAGGGTCATTGCTACTGTGATATGCAGTACTTAAAAAAATTCATTGCTTCACTGAAACTCCACAGTGAAACCTGTAGTAAGAATTGGTATTGACACAGAGGTCTCTATGAATGATGTATGCGTGAAAATCTAGAGGAAAAGTCAACACTATCTGGGAACTTAAGAAAGCTGGAGGAGGATGCTACACCCTGGAAGCATTAAAAAAGAAGCCAGAGCATGGAGTTATGTATGCACCGTTAGGAAAGATGTAAGAAATCTCTTATTTCAAAAGTTCTAGGAATAATTAGAATATGAGCACTGTTTAACTAAATAATGGATTTTGAATTACTTAAGGAAACATATGTGTAAAGTGGTTATTTTTAGAAGGTAAAGTTATAAATAACCTCTATATTTCTCTGTGTTTTCCAAATATTCTAAAATAATTATGTATTATTTTTAAATTAAAATGAAAATATAAACAGATGCATTTTCTCCTTGGAAGCTACCAAATATAAAATTTATTTATTTCTGTATTACTGTTGGTTTATTAATATTACGTAAAAGAAAGATATTCAGTTTTAAATTCTTACCATGGAATTTTGCCTTATATATTCTTTATTCAAATTGCATGCCTAGACACAGATTTATAAAAAGGTGGACAGGATCTCAGTATAATGAAACTGAAGTTTATAATGGGAAAAATCTCAGCTTGGCATGGATAAGCAATCCACTAATAAGAAATTCCTGATCTAGTGAGAGCTCAAAAATGTGGATGTTGATTTTAAGTGATATTTATATCCTAATCATTTTACAAAAGAAAAACAAAGTCTGCTATTCCTCAGAAATTAAAATGGACATATAGTCACATATTTTTTTTCCTAGAGTATCAACTTGTTTGTATAATATATTGAAGCTGAACATAAAAATAAAGAATAAAGACTAAGAACTGAATAAATTCCTAGAAATATACCTATATCATATGGGAGGAGAAACAAAATAGATCTTTAGCATATGTTCAGTTACGTTGATTACTACTAGACACTGGTTATAAAATTCAACAAATATATTTTCAAAAATTTTACTTTTATTATTACCAATAAAAATTCAGACTATAATAATAATTCCTTGTTGGTATTTTTCCTGGCTGCATCACATGGCTTGCAGGCTCTTAGTTCCCCTGATGAGGGATTGAACCTAGGCCCTGGGAAATGAAAGGTCCAAGTCCTACCCACTGGACCACCAGGGAATTCGTTTCTCTCTATCAGTTGGGGTATGTGTCTGTATGTCTCACAAAGTGCTTTATGATAATCTGCATAAAATAAAAAATACATTGCAATCATTTTTCCTTCCTACTCTGCTATTCTTTCTCTCTCTTCAAGTGATAAATAATGACAAACATTCAGAAAAGAAAGTCATTCCACAAAAAGAGTAGATAAAAGAATGAAAAATATCTTGATTTATTTCATCACATTTTTCAGTTTTATTTTTAGTAAAAATATCCTATTGCTTGGCCTTTTAAATATCTACTGTGAATGTGTATATAAGCTCTAAAAACAGTATTTCTTACTATATATTTTATTAACTTTTCATGCTAAATATTAAATTAAAAAAAATAAGTCTATGGTCCTCCCTCGGTCATTCCTGCACACAAGTCATAGGATAATATGCATTCCAGGAAAAAAAACACATAAAATGACTGTTTTCTGGTCCAAGAACTCAGAGGTTACATGTGCTCTGCCTTCTCCCCACAAATGTACATTCCATTCCTTTTACCCAGGTGTGTCCTTCATGTTTCTCCATTAAATATTTCTTATTTAAAATTCTGTTCATGATTTATCTTCTTTGGAAAAATTTCCTATGATTTTAACTTTTCCAATTATGATCTTGCCTTCCATTTCAGGGTCTTTCAATATTTATGAAGATGTTTTGAACATTTTTATGTTCATCTATTTCATCATGCTCTGGGACACTAGCTATCACTTTATTTGTCATGAGCAATTTCAGCACCAGTGAGACTTTGTTTTGCCGGAGGTACTTTGCTCATTGAGTACACTGCCACCACAGGGCTTCAGCGTTCAGCATTCGTGATTTAGGGAGTGAGATTACTGCACGACTTTTCCCTTCACAAAGCAAACACCCCTTCCCTGTTATATAAAAATGTAATTTTAACCAGGAGTTGAATTCGTTTGTTTCCTTACAAATCCCATAACTGTTTTCTTCTAGACAAGTCTTCAAACTCCAACCAGAAATGACTACATGCTGCTCCATGAGACCACTGTTTCACTTAAATACAATATGCTATAATTCAGGATAAATATCTATTTACTTCTTACATAATTGCTTTGAGAAAAAAGTCTTCATATATGTTCAAAAATTAAAATAGTTAAACAAAAGCATTTAAAATCACTAGAGTTTAATGCTGTTCAGATAGGGACAGCTTTCTCTTCTCTTTGGTTCCTAGGCTCCAATGTTTATCATTTTTTAAAATATGAAGCTCAGCAGAGTTACCAATATACCTGTGTACTATCAGAATATAAATACAAAAGATGAAAATTAAAAGATAATGCATTGGTAGTATTTGATTTTAAGGAAGAAGAAGATATGCAGTACTTAAAAAAAATCATTAAATGGAGCTTAGTTGGGCTTAGGTGAGAAATACAGCTCTATCAGATTAGGGCACAATCTCCAACAAATAACAGTTTAATTTTCTGATCTGTAAAATGAGAGTAAGAATGTTGAACTCATACAGATTAGTACACTGATCTAATATGGAATCACCAAGCAAAATGCTTGATACAGAAGCATTCAATAAAGGTGAGCTTATTTTATCTTTTTTCCTTTCCTTTCTTGAGTCAGATCTATATGGAACAAAAAGAATGAGCTTGAGCTGAGTCACGTTTCAGGATACAATATAGGAACAAGGCCACTAATCTCAAGCAACTTACTTAAATCAGTACACTTCATATGAACAGCTAATTTACAATTTCATGGCGAATGTTCCCAATCAAGAAAAGTAAAAATTACCTCCATTCTGACCTTGCAACTGGGGAATCCTCAACAATTATGCTACTGGTCAAAAAATGCATGTTTTTCTGAAAATAATATTATTCTGTTATCTGTTGTTAATGGTATCCTCATGCTTAGTAATTGTTCATTAACTACACACTTACTGAATAGACAATAATAAACATAAAATGGAACTGTTTAGTTCTCTGATACTCATCAGAGAAGTACATTATCTCTTTCCTTGTCTTGTCATTTCCAATAAAATAAGAGGCATATAATTTATCATGATAAATTTATTGCATAATTTATCATAGTCCTTGCCATGTAAATGCCTACTATTGCTAGGACAGATATTTTACAAATTAGAAAACTGGCATATCTATTTCTAAGAAAATACATTTTAGTAAGAACAATATAAAAATAAAATCACAAAATATCTCTAGATGTTTAGATAAATAATGATAAATAACAGTGGATAAAGTTTTAATGTATTGTGTTGGCCTGAATCTAGTTTTTAAAGGATAAAAGTTATTTGTGGAGGATTTGAAGAGAGACTCAAGAAGATTAAGTGTGGGTATTGACACTAAAACACTGGCATATTTGCCAAGATTAAAACCACTTGGCACTGTAATAATGCTGGTGCTGGTGCTGCTGCTAAGTCGCTTCAGTCGTGTCCGACTCCGTGTGACCCCATAGACGGCAGCCCACCAGGCTCCTCCGTCCCTGGGATTCTCCGGGCAAGAATACTGGAATGGGTTGCCATTTCCTTCTCCAACGCATGCATGCATGCTAAGTCACCTCAGTCGTGTCTGACTCCGTATGACCCTGTGGACAGTAGCCCAGCAGGCTCCTCCATCCACAGGATTCTCCAGGCAAGAATACTGGAGTGGGATGCTATTTCCTTCTCCACTGTAATAATGAACAGCTTTAAATGTATCTTTTACTAATGGTAAGTTTCTGGAAGCTACAAGAATTTTTTCTGGTTTAATGTTTTTTGTATCCAAATTTTACTTCCCCATAGTCTCTTCTCTTAAAGAACTATAAGAAAATATTTATTTCTCATCTTAGACAAACATCCAAATAACACTTAAATTTTTTTTCTTTTGGATGAGAGTCATTACTATTGTTATTAATCAATAAACATTTATTATCTACAACCTGGAAGACATTAGGTTATATGCTATGGGGAATATGGAATAAACAGAGCATGACACTTGCCTCCAGGGACTGAAAAGTTAATGTAATCAACACTAATTGATTAATTCATTCAATGCTTATGCAGTGAACATATAGTGTTTGCCAAAAATTGTGTTAGATATTAAAGAACTGTGGTGAAGAGGTAAAACTATCTTGCCCTCATGGAATTAATAATCTATTGGAGAGACAGACATACAAAACCAACAAGAAAATACAAATAAATAGCTATCACCAGTTGCTGCTGCTACTGCTGCTAAATCGCTTCAGTTGTGTCCGACTCTGTGCGACCCCATAGACGGCAGCCCATCAGGCTCCGCCGTCCCTGGGATTCTCCAGGCAAGAACACTGGAGTGGGTTGCCATTTCCTTCTCCAACGCATGAAAGTGAAAAGTGAAAGTGAAGTCGTTCAGCCGTGTCAAACTCTTCCAGACCCCATGGACTGCAGCCTACCAGGCTTCTCTGTCCATGAGATTTTCCAGGCAAGAGTACTGGAGTGGGTTGCCATTGCCTTCTCCAGTACTACTTTAAACTGCAAAAGGTCCCATGGAGGAATGCGTTCTCAGAAACGGAATAGTGGACAAATAATACATAATTACAGATAACTTTTATTGAGTGCTTATTACTTATCAGGTATTCTTGTGCATGTTTCATATGTACTTATGTTTATCATAACAATGGTACCAAAATAGGTGTTTATCACCATTTTAGAAATGAGGAAACCTAAGCAAGGAGGGATGAAGTGATTCACTCACGGCATGGGCGGTGTGTATGTGTGTGACTCATGCAACTTGTGTCTGACCCACTGCGAACCCATGGACTGTAGCCCACCAGGCTCCTCTGTCCATGAGATTTCCCAGGCAAGAATACTGGACTGGGTTGCATTTCCTACTCCAAGGGATCTTCCAGACCCAGGGATCCAACCCGTGTCTCCTACATTGGCAGGTGGATTCTTTATCACTGAACACCTGGGAAACCCTTAGTCAGGGCACATGGCTGGAAAGCAGCAGAGCCAGTATTTAGGTAGCTCTGGAGCATAGGCGCTCAGCCTCTAGCACAAAATGTTCCTAGATCAGGGGAAAGTTTGTGATGGAAATTAAATGTATAACAGTCGAGGTGCATACCTACAGCCATTTTCTATGAAAGTTTCCTGGAATAGGTGGAGTTTGAGTTGAGATTTTGGCATGGTTAGGAGATCAGGATATTTTATTTAGGAGGAAGGGATGTTTAGGTAAAGGGAATAGCTTTTAATAATTAAATGAAGGAAGGACAAATGGACTCTGGTGGCTGAGGTATATGCACAATTAAAGATACGTCTACAACAGTCAGCTGGGCTAAGCCATGTGGGCCCTCAGTGTGCAGCCTGACATGGCATGATGTGAGGTCATCAAAACTGGGAAGGAAGATCTCCCTGGGGGCCTTTCCAGCACAGCTGATCAAAAGGGAGATAAGGTATAAACCAAGAGAGCCACAGAGAGAATGAAAAGGAGGGAACAGATGTGATAGATCACGTGTAACTACAACTGTTAAGTTAACTGAATTGATAGTTGAATCAGGGTAGTGTGAGGAAGAGGGAGGCTATGAATGGGTTCAGGGTTAAGTCAGACATATTTTTAGCAGGGTGACTTTGGGACAAGGTACTTCATCTCTACAAATCTATTTCCTCATCTGAAAAATGGAAAATAGTATATGCATTTGTGACTATCTAATTAGGAGTTGAAAATGACTTTCAAACTTTCACCAAGTCAATAATTGCAAATAATTATGCCATTAGCCAGGATGAAAGAAAAGGAACATTTGGGTATGTTGAGATCTAGAGGCCTGTAACATATCTATGTGTATACATTCAGTTTGCAGACTAAAATTGGAACCTTAATTCAGGAGGAAGGTCTAGGCTAAAGACAATGACTAGCTATCAATCATGAGAGAAGACTGTGTAGAAAGAACCACAGCTGATGGAGTAAGAGAAGGGAGTTAGAAAGGATGAGTGGAGATTTAGAAAAAAGACAGGGTCAGGGAATCCAGTGCCAAAGTTTAAGCCAGAGGATATCTGAGAGTAATCCAATGGATCTGATCTATGGTAGATTACTTCTGGCCTTTGACAGAGCAGCTTCAGTACTGAGCTGAATGCAAAACTTGGGTTGTTAGGAGGAAAGAAATAAGTGAAATGAAAAGTCATTCTTTCAGTTAGTTCTGGTCCTTAAAAAAGGGATCAAAGAGAAAGCAGGGATGGTGGGAATGTGTGTGTATTCAAGCATGTTTGTTTAGGAAGAGTCAACATAATGGGAGAGATTAACAATGAAGAAGAGAGAGGTTATGATTGATGGTGAGGTCTCAAGTTGATATGAATAACAATAAATCAAGAGAAAATAAAGTGCATGCAGTATCATTTATTGTGGATCTACCATACCTTTAATATGTTCACATTAATGTCATCAAGTCCTAAAACACCCTGTAAGGAATTATTTTTCCTATTTGCAGAAAAAGAAACTGAAGCTGAGAGAAAACAAAGAGGTTGTGCAGGGATGGAAATGTGGTATTTGATGAAGTTAGGATACAAATTGAACTTGGCTGAATCCCAAGACCATATGATTAGAAGAAAGATAAAAATTTGACAAAGGCGACAAAGGAGTTGAGGGAGTTTAACAGGATGTTTAGAATTGCACAGTTAGGGCATCAAAACTGAGTCTGATGACTCCGGGAAGAAAAGAATCTGTAATGCACCACTGTGGTGCATTTAATGCGATTTTAGAAAGAGATTGCTAAGTAGCTCCAAAAGCATAACTGAGACATGAATTTGTAATGCATGCAGTCAAGTGCAGTTATGTGACTTGTTCTACTTTCTTTAGTTCTAACAGAACATCAATATTGAACAAAGGCCAGAATTCTAAAATTCATTGTAGGCTGGCCTATTAAAAATAAATGCTGAAGATAGCAGCTATGTTATTTGTCTATGAATACTCTAAACCTAAACTTGAAAAAATCCTGAATATAGAAAGGATATGAGCAACATATTTTTAAAAACATGGGATCCAGTTAAGGATATTACTGGGTCAGTGAGATCAAACAAGTCCTTAAATTTGATACTTGCCTTTTTTTCCCATCAATGAATACATACGTGCTGAGCATTTCCTCTGCAGCTGATGTTGGGAGGAGAGAGGAGTCTATTCCCCTCATCAACTTCTAGACTTATAAGGAAGAAAAATTATATAAGTAGAGCAGGGCATGCTGCCATTTAGAAGGAATTAGTATACACTAGTGTATGCTAAATTATATGTAATAATCCACTAGAGAACAAAACAGTATATAAGATATCAAAATTGAGAGAAATAATGGGCCAAAAGCAATGAATATTTTCTGGGCTAAGCATAAAGCCTACCTTCCTACAGCAGTCAGTCAATCATATATTAGGGATGGATACTTCAGGTACTTCAAAATCTACCTCTTCTGGACTTTCATTCCACACCCTTGACCATTTGAAAAGGATCAGAGTCACTGTCTATCAGGCAGACAGTAGAGGGCAACAGAATCAGTCTTCATCTCTCTCTCTTTCTGGCGCACGTGCACACACACACAGACACACTAACCCACACTAGTCCACTGTCCACAGGTGTAAATAGCAGTGTCAGGCTATGTCAATGAGAGCAGGATGTCACAAGAATCCCATCACGGATGTGAGCAAGAGATACATTCAGTTAGGAATCTTCCTGAAAAGTCTACTAGAGAAACTGCAAGGAAAACTGATTTTCCATTTCTGAAATTTTCATGAACATGATGTATCAGTAAGATCTTATTTATATATGCACCAAACTACATGATTGAACACTGGTGGAGAAAAAAGATGCTATGAATATTGTACAGATGTGAGAGTTGAACCATAAAGAAGGCTGAGCACTGAAGAATTGATGCTTTCAGACTGTGGTGGTAGAGAAGACTCTTGAGAGTCCCTTGGACAGCAAGGAGATCAAACCAGTCAATTCTAAAAGAAATCAACCCTGAATATACATTGGAAGGATTGATGCTGAAGTTGAAGTTGCAAAACTTTGGCTACCTGATGCGAAGAGCCAACTCATTAGAAAAGAACCTGGTGTTGGGAAAGATTGAGGGCATGAGGAGAAGAGGGTGACAGAGATGAGATGGTTGGATGTCATCATCGACTCAACGGACATGAGTTTGAGCAAGCTCTGGGAGATAGTGAAGGACAGGGAAGCCTGGGGAGTTATAGTCCTTGGGGTTGCAAAGAGTTAGACATGACTTAGCAACTGACCAACAACAAATATCTGTTGGCTCTCCAATTCCACAGCAAACCCACAGAGGAGGATGTATTTCTCTATACACGATGTAATCATTTTGTGAAATGTTTAAACTGATGGGAATAAATAGGGCAACATACTGAGGATAACACAAAGAAATATCACTTATTTTGCTTAAAACACATTGTAATTTTTGCTGTGCATTTTCTCTAAAATCACAAAGTATCTCACAATCTGCAGCCAAGTGTCAGTTTAGTTTCAAATTTTCAGTTATTTTTGACCTGAAAGATAAGTTTTTAGAGGATGGAATTAGTTGTCAGGGGTGCTACTTGATATCTGAAAGAGTCAGATTTTCTCAAGAGTCCTGTGAAGCAAACTGTGGTTCACACTCAATTGTGAATTTAAATACCAATCCTTTACCTCTGTCCATCCACTTTTCACCTTAATTATCTCAGAAGGCATTGTTAGAAACTGAAAATTGAGTAGCTTATTTAAAAGACTTTATGGGTTATAGAAATATATGGTATTCGTATCCGTAATAGTACTGAAAGCATAAAACAAGTGTAGGTGTTAATTAGATAACTATCAAAGCATGAAGTGCCAAGTCTCACATTGTTGTTCTTTAGTTGCCAAGTCGTGTCCGACTCTTTCTGTGACCCCCATGCACTGCTGCCTGCCAGGCCCCTCTGTCCATGGGATTTCCTCGGCAAAAATACTACAGAGGGTTGTCTTTCTGTCTCCAGGGGATCTTCCCAACCCAGGGATCAAACCTGCATCTCCTGCATTGGCAGGAGGATTCTTTAAGCTACCTATTAATAATGAAAGGCTCTGCTCATAGATTGTGTATAAATTATTAACCTTTCAAAGTAAAAAGTGACATGAAGAAATGTCAGGAAAGTGATTTGAGGCCCCTTCTTCTCTGCTTCCTCCTTCCTTCTTCTTCATCTAGCTAACACTAAGATATGGATGACACTTCTTTGTTTATGAATGTTTGCTAAGGAGTCTCTCTTTTTTTTTCTTTATTTTTAAAAATCACGATTGTTTTTTTCTTCTACCAATTTTATTCAGTTACGACCAAACTCCCTGTGTTGTAATACCCTCTGAGATTCTAAAATGAACAATGTTTCACTGGTGGAGGATTAAGAACAATTGAAGAAATCAGTAAATCAGTTGAGGGTATGTTTGAATTTAAAAATATATATTTCTGCAATGCAGAAGTATGGTCAATTGGTGGATTATAAACCTCAAACTGAAAGAATATCTATTTCTTTAAACAATTCTGAAAAGTAGCTCATGGAACATTTGAATGCCTATGTGACAACTCTGAGATCTTTCAGAATGTGATTATAACATTAAAGCTGTATAAATATTATGAAAGAAACAATAAAGCATTTTAGCAATGCAAATAGATTGCACATTTTCTCTATTAAGTTTAGATATATCCTTAAAAAGACATAGCTATTATAATTCATAGTATAAAATTTCAACATGTGTTTTTCTGACATACTTTCCACAATCAGATAAGATTATTGGATTTATTTTAAATAAAACTGGTCATCAGAAGAATATTAGAAGAATAAATCAATAGGAAACACCCTTTACCATGCATGTCACAAGCTAATTCATAAATTCCTATTTCCTTAACCACACATTTACAAAAGAACCTTTGGTAGCTTACAAAATTACTGTACCTAAAACTATTCATAGCCATAAAATATGCTTATAAAAATGCTGTCCCTTACAACAACTATAGGCACTTCCTTCAGCTATAGTGACAGCAAAACATACATTTGCAAAATAATTGCTCCATCCTAGCTATAATGGCAATGTCTACTATAGACATACTGGCAAAATGCAAACTAGTAACAAAAAGACAGAATACAAAAAAGAGTTTGTCAAATTTAATAGAATAATTATCAAGTATAACCCTGCAAAATTAGAATGTAGCCACACTGAAAGAGTAAATATTAAGTCACCTAAAGACAATGATATCAATCAAATATCAATGCTATTATTGCAGAAGCAAAGGTATAAATACCCAGAGGATGTGAGAGAGAAAAATTTATTTTCCACATCCACTGAATCCTACCCTCATACTAGCTTTCATACCTACTGTTATTATTATTTAGTACCATATTACTTATGAAGTATGTGTAATGTGCATGGAGCTGCATCTGTTAAAGTCGAGTCCTCACTGGAGACCAGAATGGATGCATTACCCTTGGAAAGTCAATTTATCTTAGAAAGTAACCCTGGATGCTGAAAACTTTCAGGAGGAATTTTAAGTCCAACAGTGGTTAAAATTTTGAGAATAAAGTTGTGTAGAATTGAGTACCCAGGATGTAATGAACAATAGTACTGTGTGTCAATGTACAAGGTTGAATTGAATTGACTCACTGACTTACCTGGCATGTTGCATTGGTCAATGACTATACATAGTGGATAACGACTAAAATGACTATACTCACCAGATATGTGACAATCACTATCTAAAACCTTTCCAGGAATAAAAATTATGCTTATTCCTCATTTGAAGGACATGAGATTAAAAAATAGTTTATTAATTTCTGTATGTATTTTTGTATTAATTTCTGTATTCTTTTACAAGCAAAAGATATCCTATTGTAATTCCAGATAGTGGATGATACCAGTATTCTCCAATAACCATTTGCTATTCTTAAAAGTGGGGAAAAAAGCTAGATTGGTTATCATTTTGTCCTCTGGAAATAAGAAACACTGATGATTTTCATTAGTCCAATATTATAGTGACTTAATCTAATAATTAGAATATATGCTAAAATGACCAGAAGCATTTCAATGTTCTCTATTAACTGTTCACTGGTAATAAAATTATTTATCTTTTGAGAAACCAAAGACAAATTTTGACATATTCACCAACACAGTAATTGCCTACTATATTTTCCTAAGAGCCATCAGAAGTATTATAATTCACTTTCTCAAGCAAAATGTGCACACCTTTGTTACAAACAGAAAATAATTGCTTTTCTAAATTTGACTATGGAAACACAAAATGTGTTTTATGTCCTAAGGTGGTATCCTCTCTTTCAAAATCTCCCTTGTGAACGAAGAAAGTAGCATAGACATGTATGCACTGTCAAGTGCAGAACAGATAGCTGGTGGGAAACCGCTCTGTAACACAGGGAGCCAGCCTGGATGGAGCTCTGTGATGATCTAGGAGGTTAGGCTGGGGTTGGGGCAGGGAGGCTCAAGAGGGAGGTGATACATGTAAAACTGTGGTGATCCGCATTGCTGCATGGCATAAACCAACACAACACCTTGTAAAGCAATTTTCCTCCCATTATAAAATAAAAATAAAAACTGCAAAAAGAACTGTCCCTTGGTTTCATAATTACAAAGCAAATATCCTTCAAAGGGTGTTCTAAAATTTGGGGCTTCAAGCTCAAGTTATACAAAAAAGCAATTGGGACTTAACAGAGAGAGAAAAGGAATCACATACCAGAAAGAAACTTAAGCAACATGAGTTAGCTTTTGATTGGATAGACTTTTTGAATGGTTATCAAAATGTTTTCCTTTAACCTAATGAATATTTATCTCATTTCATGGGCCTAATAATGCCTTACTTAAGACTTTTGAACAAAACACTAAAGGTAAGAGGTTTTTGTTTCTTTTGTATCAACTCCTCTCCAATACTGAACAGGTTATCTGGAAGCCAGAAAGGCCAGATAAGTTTCAAAAAGGGTTATTTAGGGGTGGGAGTATGGAATCAGAGCTGGTTCATGGCAATATTAAAACAAGTGGACTAATCTTGCAAAACACTTAAGACAACCAATGACTCAGAACCAACAGATCCTACAAACTAGCCACATAGTAGCATCACTGTCAAAAGAGCAATGTACATGTACAAACACACACTAATTTTATAAAAACAGTTTTAGACATAAAATGGAAAAAAACAACTTACTGAAAAGTCTTCAAAGATTTTCTTGAGTTCTTCATGACCATGCCTTTCAGCAATATGTGCTGGATCTGAACCTTCCGAATTTTTTATCTTAGATGCCCTGGTTGCTCCTGAACATTGAAGCAAATGAACAGCCAAGTTCTTTAACCCAAATTTTGCTGCACAGTGGAGAAGAGTTGGAAGTTCTTTGAAATAAGAATCTGAAATAAGCAAAACAGAATAATTTTTTTCATCATATTTGGAACCATATAAGAAAAAGTCAAACACAATCTATTCTTAAAAATAATTCCCACAAAGCATTGCTGACTTTTAGGGTGATTTTGCAAGTAAGAAACCATCAATGGTTTTAGCAGTGTAGACTCTCCCCTTGCTATTCCTCATCTTAAATTAAGCATACATTAATATTCTTACTAGCATTAGTGCCTCTCCCTTACTTGTGTGGTAAGTTTAATATAGAAAGGCATATCAATCTCAAATGTAAAACGAAACAAAAACATTTCATTGTAAACTCTCCTTTTGAATGTATTTCAGTATTAACCAAATACTTAAATAACAAATAAATTCCTCTATAAGATCTTTTTGGTGTTTTATACTTCCACGCCTACTTTGTTTCCTTTTGAAGTTGAAATGAACATGAAATTCCAGGAAGGGTTATGTTAGATTTCTTTGTGAGTTTTTTCTTTCAAAAAGTAACTGCAATAGCAAATACAGGTAGGCACTTTTATAAAAATCTTCAGTATGGAATTTTTCATTAGGGTTTTACAGGTTTCATGTCAATGTTTTGGAGTTCGAATTTCTTAATTAAATATTAGCTATTAGTTAGAAGACATGATGTATTAACTATACATAACTATAAAATGATGAATGCAAACTGCTACCCCAATGATAACACACACACACATACACAAACTGGTGAGTGATAGTTTATTATTATTCTATACTTTCACATCTTGCTAGAAAAACTGTGTTACAGAAATTACACAACACCTCACTTTAATTGCTGTGGCATTATTAGAAGAAAGCAATGTGAAGATTTATAGTAACAGAAACAAAACCATCAAAGCAGAAGTCAATTATCTTTCAGCAAAATTCTGAAGCAGTGAAAATAGCCACCTCATAATGTTTTGGAAAATTGTGAATCTGGCCTCATTTATCTCTTTGCTATTTTGTAAACCAAAAAAAAAAAAAAAAAAGGAAGAGAGAGGGGATCTAAACTTGGTGCTTTCAATTCACTTGGGTGTGTGGGTGTTTGAGGGCTAAATAAATTATTTAGGTTATTGGTTTGTATGTTTAAACAGGAAACACAACAAAACAAAAGCCTTTAGGACATGTTAAAGACTTCTGGTAAGGAAATATTTTATCCTTCAAAATGTGTTAGAACTAAATGGCTGCAGGTAGATCTATGATTGAATTTCAATGACAAAAGCACTGGTCCCTTCTTATATGGTGTGCAGTGAGTAAAAAATTATCAAGTGTTTTATAAAGATGAGCTTATAATAGCTGAAACTGTTCAAGGTAGGTAGCAATTTTCAAACTAAAAAGAATGTATTTTCTTAAAAAGGAATTAAGAAGCAATTTTCTATTTATTTCCATTTAAATAAGCTATAAAATAATTTTCTGCTATAACTAAACAGGAGATGGCAAGAGTGAACGTTGACATTCTAAGAATCAGCGAACTAAGATGGACTGGAATGGGTGAATTTAACTCAGATGACCATTATATCTACTACTGTGGGCAGAAATCCCTTAGAAGAGTTGGAGTAGCCATCATGGTCAACAAAAGAGTCCAAAATGCAGTACTTGGAGGCAGTCTCAAAAACGACAGAATGATCTCTGTTCGTTTCCAAGGCAAACCATTCAATATCAGAGTAATCCAAGCCTATGCCCCAACCAGGGGCATAACTGGCATAACCAGTAATGCTTAAGAAGCTGAAGTTGAACGGTTCTATGAAGACCTACAAGACCTTTTAGAACTAACACTCAAAATAGATGTACTTTTCATTATAGGGGACTGGAATGCAGAAATAGGAAGTCAGGAAACACCTGGAGCAACAGGTAAATTTGGCCTTGGAGTATGGAATGAACCAGGGCAAAGGCTAATAGAGTTTTGCCAAGAGAATGCACTGGTCATAGAAAAACACCCTCTTCCAACAACACAAGAGAAGATTCTACACATGGACATCACCAGATGGTCAAAACCGAAATCAGATTGATTATATTCTTTGCAGCCAAATGGAGAAGCTCTATACAGTCAACAAAAACAAGACCAGGAGCTGACTGTGGCTCGGATCATGAACTCCTTATTGCCAAATTCAGACTTAAATTGAAGAAAGTAGAGAAAAGCACTAGACCATTCAGGTATGACCTAAATCAGATCCCTTATACAGTGGAAGTGAGAAATAGATTTAAGGGACTAGATCTGATAGAGTGCCTGATGAATTATGGATAGAGGTTTGTGACATTGTACAGGAGACAGGGATCAAGACCATCCCCAAGAAAAAGAAATGCAGAAAAGCACAATGGCTGTCTGAGGAGACCTTACAAAGACCTGTGAAAAGAAGAGAAGTGAAAAGCAAAGGAGAAAAGGGAAGATATACCCATTTGAATGCAGAGTTCCAAAGAATAGCAAGGAGAGATAAGAAAGCCTTCCTCAGCGATCAATGCAAAGAAATAGAGGAAAACAGTAGAACAGGAAAGACTAGAGATCTCTTCAAGAAAATTAAAGATACCAAGGGAACATGTCATGCAAAGATGGGCTCGATAAAGGAATGGTATGGCCCTAACAGAAGCAGAAGATATTAAGAAGAGGTGGCAAGAAAACACAGAACTATACAAAAAAAGATCTTCATGACCCAGATAATCACAATAGTGTGATCACTCACCTAGAGCCAGACATCCTGGAATGTGAAGCCAAGTGGGCCTTAGGAAGTATCACTACGAACAAAGCTAGTGGAGGTGATGGAATTCCAATTGAGCTATTTCAAATCCTAAAGGATGATGCTGTGAAAGTGCTGCACACAATATGTCAGCAAATTTGGAAAACTCAGCAGTGGCCATAGGACTGGAAAAGGTCAGTTTTCATTCCAGTCCCAAAGAAAGGCAATCTCAAATACTGCTCAAACTACCACACAATTGCACTCATCTCACACTCTAGTAAAGTAATGCTTAAAATTCTCCAAGCCAGGCTTCAGCAATATGTGAACCATGAACTTCCAGATGTTCAAGCTGGATTTAGAAAAGACAGAGGAACCAGAGATCAAATTGCCAACATCCACTGGATCATCGAAAAAGCAAGAGAGTTCCAGAAAAACATCTATTTCTGCTTTATTGACTATGCCAAAGCCTTTGACTGTGTGGATCACAACAAACTGTGGAAAATTCTTAAAGAGATGGGAATACCAGACCACCTGACCTGCCTCTTGAGAAACCTTTATGCGGGTCAGGAAGTAATAGTTAGAACTGGACATGGAACAACAGACTGGTTCCAAATAGGAAAAGGAGTATGTCAAGGCTGTATATTGTCACCCTGCTTGTTTAACTTATATGCAGAGTACATCATGAGAAAGGCTGGGCTGGAAGAAGCACAAGCTGGAATCAAGACTGCCGGGAGAAATATCAATAACCTCAGATATGCAGATGACACCACCCTTATGGCAGAAAGTGAAGAGGAATTAAAAAGCCTCTTGATGAAAGTGAAGGAGGAGAGTAAAAAGTTGGCTTAAAGCTCAACATTCAGAAAACTAAGATCATGGCATCTGGTCCCATCACTTCATGGGAAATAGATGGGGAAACAGTGGAAACAGTGTCAGACTTTATTTTTGGGGGCTCCAAAATCACTGCAGATGGTGATTGCACCCATGAAATTAAAAGACGCTTACTTCTTGAAAGGAAAGTTATGACCAACCTAGATAGCATATTTAAATGCAGAGACATTACTTTGTCAACAAAGGTCCATCTAGTCAAGGCTATGGTTTTTCCAGTGGTCATGTATGGATGTGAGAGTTGGACTATAAAGAAAGCTGAGCGCCGAAGACTTGATGCCTTTGAACTGTGGTGTTGGAGAAGACTCTTGAGAGTCCCTTGGACTGCAAGGAGATCCAACCAGTCCATCCTAAAGGAGATCAGTCCTGAGTGTTCATTGGAAGGACTGATGCTGAAGCTGAAACTCCAATACTTTGGCCACCTCATGCAATGAGCTGACTCATTGGAAAAGACCCTGATGCTGGGAAGGATTGGGGGCAGGAGGAGAAGGGGATGACAGAGGATGAGATGGCTGGATGGCATCACCGACTTGATGGACATGGGTTTGGGTAAACTCCAGGAGTTGGTGGACAGGGAGGGCTGGCGTGCTGCGATTCGTGGGGTTGCAAAGAGTTGAACACAACTGAGCAATTGAACTGAACTGATAATTAAACCAAACCAAAGTTAGTAAAGAAAAATATTTGCATGATGTCAGATTTTTACATGCCCTTGGTCATCTTTCTCTGTTATACCATCATCACTTGCCAGTCACTGCCTTACGCGTTGTTCCTGCACATTGCTATTCTGGTATACTTTTGAATCACAGTTATTGCAGAACAAAATATTATTTTCATTAAATAAGTGTTTCGTCAGTATACAAATACATTCACCTATAGCCTGTTTGTAAATTTTTCAAGTTTAAGGTGATATAGTATTAGAAACAACTACGATAAACTTGATTAAGAATCTCTCTTTTTATACACCAGGAAGAATAAGAAAGACAGTGACGAAGTAGACATGGTTTTTCAGGGCTCATTTCTTGACAGTTTTGATATTCTGAGCCATGTTTTCTGGCACATAAAAGAAAGAAGTTCTGCTGATTTAAGATTATGCTGCATATATTAAATGGAACTACAGGCTTGTAGGTTGGTTCCTTTATTTTCCATTTCTTTATTTCATTTTTAGTTGTAGCTGAAAACCCACTAACCTACTAGAAGTCTTTGTGAAGTTATAGACATGAAAAAGCTTTGGAAGTCATCTTTCCAGTTTCCTACCCAGTAAGAGAATTGCCTTCCTACAGTCTATAAGAGATAATCTTCCACATACTGCCTGCATAGCCCTAATGATCGAGGGTTTTTTTTTTTACTTCCTAAGGCACTGTTTCTTGATTAGACAACACTGATCATTAGACATTTTTACTTCTGTTGAGGTGAAATGCATTTCCTCTAAATTACCTGATCTTCATATCCCTTGAGCTATACAGAATATGATCCTTATGAAGGTGCGGGCTTACAATCAGCTGGCTTTGCCATATGTTCACTGTGTGAAGTTTCAGCAAGCCACTCAGTATTTGAGCCCAGCTGTATTTCAGCATCTCAGTATTTCAGCGTCCAACTTTGCAGGGCTATTGACATAATTAAATGACAACATATTCTAAAAAGTGCCCACAAGAATCTTAGTTTCCTTTTCTCTCTCTCTTTTGCATCCAATGGTTTAAAGCTTCTTTATCCTAACTCACCTTTGCCCCAACCTTACGATCACAAATTCATTTCACTATTCCAACTAGTTATCACCCTAAGAGGCTGACTCCACTTTTTAAATGGTGGATCTGTTTGAAACCTGCCCCAATGTGATCATTACAGCCGTCCCTTTTATGGTCTTGGATGAGGTTATTTCTGCTGTTTAGTTTCATTATGTAAGAAATGCTCAGCTTGCTAAGGTAAATGACCAATAATTAGGAAATTTCTAATTTGTTTTTTAAAGAAATTGATATATGGCAGAGCTAACATTTCAAAGAATTAAAATGTTTTGTAGGAGTAATATTAGTTGTTTTAATACAAATTAGATCATGACCTCTAGCATTATTTTTCAGGACATTAAGTTAAATATACTTAATGTATGTGTATATATCATTATATTAGTATAGATATTATATTTATATATGAATAATGGTATTCATGTCAATAAAGGTATAATTATGCTAAATAGTTTGGGTTTTCTGGTATCATGCTTTTTATAAAATCATACTTTTTACATTTTACCTTGATTTGATTACTATAAGAATTTGAGATAAGATTTGATTACTATAAGAATTTGAGACAAGAATGAATTGCTCTGTGTACCATACAAGCACGTTTGTAACGGTGTAAGATAAGAAAGTTCTTTATCTTAATAAAACAAACAAACAAACCTTGTTGGGTGAGCCTATCTCTCCTGGGCATTCACTCAGTGTCAGAGAACGCACACACTCATGATCAGTCGCTAACTTATGTCCGACTCTTTGTGGCCCCATAGACTGTAGCCCACCAGGCTCCTCTGTCCATGGAATTCTCCAGGCAAGACTACTGGAGTGGGTTGCCATTTCCTACTCCAGGGGATTTTCCCAACCCAGGGATCGAACCTGCGTCTCTTAAGTCACCTGCGTTGGTAGGTGGATTCTTTATTACCGAGCCACCTGAGAAGCCATCAGGGAATGAGTGCTGATCAAAGAATGTATCAGTGACTCAGGGGATTATTGCAATCTATCCTTTGCTCTTCTTCAGTGCTTAATTTTATTCTAGACCACATGATTAGTAATGTTTTTGCTTACAGATATTTATGTTTTGATTGCTTTTGAAAAATTACAGAAGTGTCATTTCACTGATCATGAGTTTCAGGAATTTTGACAGTTATACATATCTACATAACCACCACCCAAAACAAGCTGAAGAAACTTTAATCACCATTGCAAGTTCCCTTCTGTTTCATTCGAGTCAATTCTCCACTTCAGAGGCAACCACTGTCTAATTTTTATCAAAACAGATGAGTTTTATCTCATCTGATATTTTACACAACTGGAATCATACAGTATATACTCTTGCATTCCATTTTCTTCTCTATTTCTGATGAGAAGTCAGGTGTAATTCTTATTGTTTTCCTGTATGGCATGTGCTTTCCTCAATACACACATCCTCAGGTCAACTCCTACCCCAGGTACTTTTAAGATTTTCTCTTTATCTTTGATTTTTATCAGTTTAACTCTGGGGTGGGTAGGTATAAAATTTTTGTATATATTCTGCTAGGGGGTTACAGGGATTATTGAATTTATGGTTTAATGTCATTCATCAATTTTGGATCATTCCCCAGCCTTTAGTTCTTCAAATATTTTTCTGCTCATTCTCTCTTTTTACTCTGAGAATTCAATTACACATATGCTTGATATGTAATATTATCCCATAGACCTCGAGTCAAATCTGAGTAGATAAGCTGAGTTTGTTCTTCTTTTAAAGTTTTACTTAGACTCTGGATTTTTCATCTTTTTCAGTTTGAATAATTTATTTTGACTGTCTTCAAGTAAACTGATTCTTTTCTATTTTTTCTACAATTATGCCCACCTAATATTCAAAAATTTTCTGATATTATATGTTTCTAGAATTTCCTTTTTTAAAATTATAATTTCCATTGCTCTGATGAAATTTCCATCTCTTTATGCATTTGTACCATTTTACAGTAGATTCTGTAACATACATATCATAATTATGTTAATGTTCCTATTTGACCATTTCAACATCTGGAGCATTTCTATGTTTGCCTCTAATGACTATCTTCTCTTGATCCCAGGTCATCTTTAATTCCTTCTTTGTATTTCTTATAATTTTATATCTGGTGCTGAACAATGTACTAAAGGATCAAAGTAAACAATATCTACCCCAGGAAAAGGCACACGCTTTCTTCACTCAGACAATTAGACTTGAAACCTGACTCAAACTAATCTGTAGATGAGCTGAACTTGGTCATTTTTTTGTGACTTCACTTAGATTTAGTTAATCACTGGCTTCAAATACTTTGAGGGCAGAACCATAATTTTCTTGCACAGCATGGGATCTAAGCTTCGGTGAGACTCAAGAAATCTCTGTTGCTCTACAGACTGGCTGTCAGCCTTTGGGTAACGGGATGGTTATTTTTCCTCTCAAGTTCTGCCTCCAGAAGTTTTCACCTCAGAATATCTCACTCAGATTTTGTACAGCCTCTGTATACACCCAGTTAAGGTAGATTCCTTACTATCCCAAATAGGGGATATTACTCCACTTTTACAGCTCTCTATATTTAGAATCTGTTTGCTGCTGCTTTCCATACAATAAAAGCTTTGATGGAATTTGTTTCAGCAACTCTGTCCCACTCCTGCTCTTTAGCAGCCACTAGTGGTCCAAGAACTGAGAACTTCCAGATGTACAAGAAGGATTTAGAAAAGGCAGAGAAACAGATCAAATTGCCAACATTCATTGGATCATAGAGAAAACAAAGGAATTCCAGAAAAACACTGACTTCTGCTTCATTGACTATGCTAAAGCCTTTGATTGTGTGAATCACAACAAACTGTAGAAAATTCTTAGAGATGGGAATACCAGACCACCTTACCTGTCTCCTGAGAAACCTGTACGCAAGTCAAAAAGCAACAGTTAGAATCAGACATGGAAAAGCTGACTGGTTCCAAATTGGAAAACAAGTATGTCAGTGCTGTATATTGTCACCCTGTTTGTTTAGCATATATGTAGAGTACATCATGTGAAATGCCAGACTGGATGAATCACAAGCTAAAATCAAGATTGTCAGGAGAAATATCAACAACCTCAGATATGCAGAGGATAACACTGTAATGATAGAAAGTAAAGAGGAACTGAAGAGTCTCTTGATGAGGGTGAAAGAGGAGAGTGAAAAAGCTGGCTTAAAATGCAACATTCAGAAAACTAAAATCATAACATCCAGTCCCATCATTTCATGGCAAATAGAAGGGGAAAAAGTGGAAGCAGTGACAGACTTTATTTTCTTGGATTCCAAAATCAGCATGGATGGCAACTGCAGCCATGAAATTAAAAGGCACTTGCCCCTTGGAAGGAAAGTTATGACAAACCTAAACAGCATATTAAAAAGCAGGGACATCAAAAAAAAAAAATAAATAAATAAAAAGCAGGGACATCACTTTGCTGACAAAGGGCCATCTAGCCAAAGTTATGGTTTTTCTAGTAGTCATGTAGAGATGTGAGAGTTGGACCATTGGACCATAAAGAAGGCTGAGCACCAAAGAATGCTTTTGAACTGCAGTGCTAGAGAATACTCCTCAGAGTCCTTTAGACCACAAGGAGATCAAACCAATCAATCAATCCTAAAGGAAATCAACCCTGAATACTCATTGGAAGGACTGATGCTGAAGCTCAAGCTCCAATACTCTGGCCACCAGATGCAAAGAGCCAATTCATTGGAAAAGATCCAATTGGAAAGATCCATTGGAAAAGATGCTGGGAAAAAGTGAAAGCAAAAGGGAGAAGGGAGTGGCAGAGGATGAGATGGTTAGACAGCTTCTCTGACTTAATGGACATGAATTTGAGTGAACTCTGGGAAATAGGGAAGGACAGGGGAGCCTGGTGTGCTGCAGTCCATGGGGTCTCAAAGAGTCAGACACAACTGAGAGACTGAACAAGTGTATTTTAAGGGTATTTTAAGGGTCTTTCTTGACCTACTGCCTGCCTCCAGTATTGATATACTAGCTTTGTGCACGTAAGACAACCTACAAAAGTTAGTGGGTGATGCAGACCCACTCTGTAATGGGGGCTCTTTGGGATTTTCATTCATCACACTAGCTCAAGTATAGCCATTAAATATTTGCTAAATATTCAGCTGGTTTTTCTTTACTCCTCATCTGCAGTGAGTTCTTGTCTTTTTGCTTTGTAAGGGATGAGGAAAGTTATGAGTTGCTTCTCTATCATGAAGGGCTTGTTCTTTCCTGGAAGTTAGTTCATTCAGATTTCTTTTGTCATTCATTTTCTGCTGTATTTAAAAAGGCTACTATGATTTCGAAGATCATCTTGCTTGTTCTTCCTATCACAGTAAGAATAGTAGACTCTTACGTTGTTGTACATCTTAATCAGAAGCCAAAGTCCAATGAGACCTAAAGACCTTAAGTTTATCATTTCTTAAATTCACAGCTTTTGTTTTGTAAATAGTTTGTTAATCTCACCTATTAGATTAAAATAATAGATTCTTTAAGATATTAAAAAAAACTTTTAGAGTGTACTTAATCTGCAATATACATCTCATTGCATATATTTTCATGAAATATAATTTCATTTCATGGCAATTTTCATTTAATCAAGATTGTTCATTTGCTAAGTCGTGTCCAACTCTATGACCCCATGGATAGCAGCAGGTCAGGCTTCTCTGGCCTTCACTGTCTTCCAGAGTTCACTCAAATTCATGTCCATTTAGGTGATGTTGTGTAACCATTTTATCCTCTGCCACTCCTCTCTCCTTTTTGCCTTCAATCTTTCCCAGCATCAGGGTCTTTTCCAATGAGTCGGCTCTTCACATCAGGAGGCCAGAGTATTGGAGCTTGAGCTCCAATGGCATCAGTCCTTCCAATGAATAATCAGGGCTGATTTCCTTTAGGATTGACTGGTTTAATCTCCTTGCAGTCTAAGGGACTCTCAAGAGTCTTCTCCAGCATCACAGCTCAAAAGCATCAATTCTTCAGTGCTAGTCTTCTTTATAATCCATCTCACATACATATGGGCTTCCCTGGGAGCTCAGCTGGTAAAGAATCCACCTGCAATGCAAGAGACCCCAGTTCAATTCCTGGGTCGGGAAGATCCGCTGGAGAATGATAGGCTACCCACGCCAGTATTCTTGGACTTCCCTGGTGGCTCAGCTGGTAAAGAATCCACCTGCAATGGGGGAGACCTGGGTTCAATCCCTCGGTTGGGAAGATCCCCTGGAGAAGGGAATGGCTACCCACTCCAGTATTCTGGCCTGGAGAATTCCATGGACTGTATAGTCCATGGGATTGCAAAGAATCAGATATGACTGAGCGACTTTGACTTCACATCCATACATGACTACCAGAAAAACCATAGCTTTGACTAGATGGACCTTTTTTGGCAAAGAGATGACTTTGCTTTTTAATAAGCAATCTAGGTTTGTCATAGCTTTCCTTCCACGGAGCAAGAGTCTTTTATTTATTTATTTTTTCTTTCTTTTTTTTAAAAATTTATTTATTATTTTTTTTTGTCATACATTGATATGAATCAGC
The DNA here is from genome assembly GCF_019320065.1 of Cervus canadensis. Lineage (NCBI taxonomy): Eukaryota > Metazoa > Chordata > Mammalia > Artiodactyla > Cervidae > Cervus > Cervus canadensis. The sequence goes on along the minus strand of NC_057404.1, from coordinate 40,906,841 downwards.
CATAGATTTACATGTATTCCCCATCCTTTCATGGCTGCAGGCATTGTCGGTAGTGATTTTGGAGCCCAAGAAAATAAAATCTGTCACTGCTTCCACTTTTTTCCCTTCAAGGTAAAGTAAAAAGCCATAACTCACACTAGGGTGTGGCCAAACTGCTTTTAGCTTTTTTTCTTGACAAATTTTCAGTTTTCAGTTGTTTCAATCAATGTCTTTCAAATGGTAATTTCAGAGGAACAGAATTAAATGTCTGGTAGAGGAATTTTCCAACAAAAATTCAATTTCATTAGCTTTGGAAATAAAAATAAAAGAGATGACCTGGAACCTAGTAAAGAAATCAAGTCACATTTATTTAGGCTGAGCCATTTCTAACAGTTCAAGATAATCCCTATAAAAGATGGCCAATAATTAGATTGAAGTTCTCAAACCAAAGCTTTCAAAAGATTAACCTAGCTTCCTAGAATAATAAAATGGGAATATGCCCAGGGTTAGCTTTAAAATTTTTAAAGTAAGATGCATACGCAAACTGGAAGTGCATGCATGTAATCCTCTGTTCTCTTAAATCATTATCTGGAATAGTAAATCTTTATTCCCTCAATGTGTGATGGACAAACAATGAAGCACATGCCAGAGAAGATACAAAGTCAGGGGATCTGCCTTCTAATTTCAGCTCAGCCACTAAATCTGTGGTACTTATAAAAGTTCTTTCACTTCCCTGGACCTCTGTTTCTTCTTTTATAAAATTATAAGTTTGAGGTCAGAATTGTAGGACTTAGGATATTCTTCTGGGCTAGAGGCTATGCCACAGATGGTTTTAGGGTAATTTTCCCTGGATGCTAATCAGATACCAACTAAGTGGGTAAGGATGATATTTGCAAAGTTGAATAAAGGTAATGATTTCCATTCCTATTCCTTTCATCATAGGGTTTGGAGTCAGATGAAATGTTACTATTTCTATGGATCTATAAGACAGAGAGAGCATGACTGGGTTTATGAATCTGACTGCTTTGGAGGAGCACATATGCAACATATGAGGCGTCACTCTTCTTATCCTGTTGAAAGAGTAGATATCACCTATTGAGAATTGCTGGCAAAAAAATAATACTACCGAAATTACTGTATTTCTAGAATCTTGATACCGTAAATTAAGCACACAAGGGAAATAATGGAATACTAAAGTTCTTTGGTGCAGTTTGTTATCTGTCTAGAAACTTTATTTATATGCATATGCGATAGTATTTTGTTCCTATGTTCATTTAAAAAATACCTTTCGAAAATTACCAATATGTTTGCTTCTGATTCTGAACAGCAAAGGAATAAGAACCTAGAAAGAAGCCAAGAAAGAGTCTAGAAAGATCCAGGAAACTTGGAATGCTAAGAGTATGGAAACAAGATGGGCTGGGTAAGGATCAAATGTCTAGTTACTCTACCTCCAGGTCGTGCCTTCCGGGTAGAAAGTTACCCACTGTCCTTTGTATGGTTTTCACACAGAAAGCCAAAGAATGTATGCTACCAAGTAGTAAATCAACATATCTGACAAATGTGTGAGATTTTGTTAGGAGCATTTGGTATTTTTTGAGGACTTCTTATAGTCTTGAGAACCTGATTTATTCTTTAAAAAATATTAAATAATTTTGATAATATAGTGAATTAAGGCAGGAAAGTAATCTTGGAAATTTTTCTGGGCAGTAAAGGAGTTGGTTAGAACTTTGGGAATATTGTCATATGTAGTGGATAAGCAGAATATAAATTAAATATGAGAATGATTAGGGAAGCATCTACATGTAGGATGGCTGGAAAGAAAGGTGAAATATTTAGAGAAACCTGCTAGGAAGCTTTTTCAGAAGGAAGAAGGAATAACTGACAGCCTGAATGAATTAGAGAGGAGGCAGTAAAAATGTGCAAGGACTGAGACATCAGACATTCAAGAGAAAAGGCTGTTCAGACTCCGAAGGAAAGAGTTGGATTTAAGATAACGTTCAGGTTTATGGCTACAAACTTATGAGGTAGAAGAGAAGGGGTATTCATTAAAGAAGGTCACATTTCATTGTCATGGAGAAGTTCAAGTGGGAGTGTTGATGGCAATACAATTATATGGCATTAAAGTATATTAGATATTTGTGACTTTGAATGGAGCATATTGGTTATAAACTTGGCTCCTGTATCACTAAACATTAATAATCACCAGAGAACAGTTTTTTTTTGTTTTTGTTTTTTATGGAAGAGGAAGTATTCTGAAATAGGGTCCCGGAGTTTCTTTTGTCATTTAAGGTAACAAATTCACAGATCTAGGGACTAGGATGTGAATATCTTTGTTGCTGTTGTTTAGTCGCTAAGTCATGTTCAACTCTTTGGTGACCCCATGAACTGTAGCCTGCCAGGCTCCTCTGTCCATGGGATTTCCCAGGGAAGAATAACGGAGTGGGTTGCCATTTCCTTCTCCAGTGAATACCATTAGGAGGCAATTATTTCACTTACTATACTAAACAAGTGGTGTTAAACCAAAAGGCACTCTTATGAAACAAGAAAGTGGTAATAACTCTACAATTCAACATGTCTTAACACTCTCAGCAATATATATTTTTCCTTGACCAAGAGTTAATATTATGCATATGACCCAAATTATAGCTGTTACCACACTACCAACACATCCTTATTACCCAAACCAGGATAGGATATTCTGAGAAATTTTTCTATCAACTGGATACAGTTGCTTTGCAAATCTATTGACCAAGATTTTTCAAACAGATTGTTGGGGGATCCCTAAATCCATGTGGGTCAACTACAGTCTTTTAGAGCTGCTGACCCCTGAACAGGAGAAGGATGGTGAGTGTGATGGTTAATTTTATGAGTCAACTGTCTTGGTTATCGTGGGCAGTTGTAAGGTCAAACACCAGTCTTGAGGTTACTGTGAAAGTATTTTTTAGGTGTGATTAATATTTACATAAAGGACTTTAAAGCAGATTACCCTCCACATTGTGGGCAAATCTCATCCAATCAGTTGAAGGCCTAGGAGAAAAGACTGAGGTTTACCAAAGAGAAGGAATTCAGTCTCCAGACTGCCTTCAGACTTAAGACTGTAACATCAACTTCTGCTGGAAGGTTCAGCTTGTTGGCCTGCCTCGCCGATTTCAGAATTGCTAGCCTCACAATCCAGAGAAGGCAACAGCAACCCACTCCAGTACTCTTGCTGGAAAATCCCATGGACGGAGGAGCCTGCTAGGCTGCAATCCATGGGGTCGCCAAGAGTCGGACACGACTGAAGTGACTTAGCAGCAGCAGCAGCCTCACAATCACATGAGTCAGTTCCCTAAAGTAAACCTTTTACTCTCTTAGTACATACCCTTGATCCCGTTTCTCTGGAGAATCCTAACTCAGTGAGGGAAATGACTGCACTGATTCTGGTAAACTATAACAAGACCTAAAAATCAAGTTCTAAATGCAGTGAATAGCCACACCTGCAATAACACTAAAAAGATATTCTGTAACTGTTTAGTAAAGGTAATACCCAGAGAGCAAAGGAGTTCCTTCATGAAGATTGTTTCCAGATAGGTTAGTAGTTGGGTGGTATGGGGGATTTCTGGACCTGTCAAGCTTTTCAGAGGATAGAAACTCTAGGTTTGAAAATTATCATTGTATGACAGCTGCAAAAGTAACAGGGAGTTCCTTAAGGATTAACTTATTCAATCTGTAATTTAAAAGAGAAAAAAAACCAAACAGACACCCTTTCTGCTGTGTGTGTGTTTGTATGTGTGTGTGTGTAATCAAGGCTAACACATGTGTGCATTTTTCTTAATAAAATGAGTGAATGTTACAGAGACTATTTCTTGTTGCCAGTTACTAATGGATAGTATTCATGTTTTTCTCTAACCCTGTGATAAACTTACAGATTTATACATATTAAGTTTGACCCTGAAAATTCTACGTTTTTTGTGTGTCAGCTCAGAGAAGATGAACATATGTGTCTCCATAATTTGAGCACAGATAGTTCAGGAGAAGGGAATGGCAATCCACTCCAGTATTCTTGCTTTGTAAATCCCCTTGACAGAGGAGCCTGGAGGGCTACAGTCCACGGGGTCGCAAAGAGTCGGACACGACTGAGCATGAGCCATCATACAGTTCAGTGCAGGACATTCAGAAGGCTCGTGTGCCAATTTTTCGTTCTGTTAATGGCAGATGACATAGATAAGAGGTAGAAGATGAAAGAAAACAAGGGAAAAGAAAAGAAAGTGATATTCTAAATAGTTGCTTTGTTTGCAGGCTAAGTTGCTTTAGTTGTGTCCAACTCTGTGTGACCCTATGGACTGCAGCTTGCCAAGCTCCTCTGTCCATGAGATTCTCCAGGTAAGAATACTGGAGTGGGTTGCCATGCCCTCCTCCAGGGGATCTCCCAAACCCAGGGATCGAACCCACATCTCTTAGGTCTCCCTGAATTGGCAGGCGGTTTCTTTACCACTAGCACCAACTGGGAAGCCAGATAAGCTGCCTTATAGTCCTATAAACAAGAGCTCTTTATTTTTGAAGCTCAAATAATACTAGTCTGATACCTAATGCTTACCAGGGTTTTATTGATTTTAATCTATGGTTAGCTTCATTGCCATCAACAAATTAACACATTAAGTATTTACTGAGTACTAGAGACTTTTTCAGGCACTAGGAATAAATTCATGAACAAAATGGACAGGGCTCCTTCCTCAAGGACAGCATTTGCCCCCAGAGGCAAAAGTTGTGATTTGAAGAGAAAAATGTGCTATGAAACAAAAATCACTATGTTTTGGGGATTGCAAAAAAATACCATAAAGAGTATCTGAGATAATTTCAAACTTGGCTTTATAAATTATTCATTAAAGTCATAAATTTAAATAATTCAGCACAAATAATTCATAACCTTTCCTCTTCAGTAAGGTCATCTGCCTGAGAAGCTAACTCCAACTGTCCCTCTTTCTCTGGGGCTCCTGTGCCTCAGAGAGCCACAGCTCGTCACAGTGGATAGGGAGGCAGTGGCCAGGGAGTGGTTAATAACCTCTGCTGGCTGACTGGATTCACCCCAGCCCTGCCACCATTTGAGCAAATGATAGACATCTCTCAATGCCTCATCTGTAAACCAGGTTTGAAAATAGTACCTACCATGGGTTTGTTGAGAGGAATTACATGATATAAAGTAAGAGACGTTCTTAGAATTATTCTTAACCCAGAGTACATAATATGCAAGCATTAGCTCTTATTAGTAGAGGAAAAACACACTATATTAGTGATACTGATTTTTCTGATTTTATTTTCTCTTCCTTCTTCTTGGATGCACTCTGAATGTATGGATTTTACTTATTTATCTCACATTCCTCTATCTTCCCTCAGCATCTAGAAGAGTACCTAGTATAAAGCAGAGTGTGTTAAACTTCTAAGAATTCATGAGGGTTTATTTTCGTTTTTAGTAATGATACACAAAAAATAGTCATGTATGGATGTGAAAGCTGGACCACAAAGAAGGCTGAGTGCCTAACAACTGATGCTTTTGAACTGTGGTGCTGGAGAAGACTCTTGAGAGTCCCTTGGGCAGCAAGGAGATCCAACCAGTCAATCAAACAAATCAATCCTGAACACTCATTGGAAGGACTGATGCTGAAGCTGAAGCGCCAATACTTGGACCACCTTATGCAAACTGTCCATTCATTGGAAAATATCCTCATGCTAGGAAAGACTGAGGGAAGGAGGAGAAGCGGGAAACAGAGGATGAGAGAGTTGGATGGTATCATCAACTCAATAGATATGAGTCTGAGCAAACTCCGGGAGACAGTGAAAAACACGGAAGCCTGGTGTCCTGCAGTCCATGGTGTCAGAGTTGGACACAACTGAGTGAACAACAACAAAAAAACCTTCAGCTCATGAAATTTACTTGAGAATATGTGAAATATATCCTTGGGAGGATATATGAAAAAAATCTATACTTGGAGACTGTGTTGTCAAAAAAATGAACTGGAAGAATCTATAATATTACAGGCAATTTACATACCAAAACTCTAGTTTACTCAATCACTACAAGTTTCGATAATGTGTTATGTGTAAATCTGTTCCTAATTTCCTGTTTTTATTTTAGCAGTGATGCATGTGTAACTACTTTGAAGTGAGTTTACATGAATACAATTATTTTCTTATTACCTTTACTTCTCATGTCAGAATGAGGAATAATCTTCCCAATTTCTTTTCTTTTGAATTGATTTCTTCATTGCCCCTATATTCTATTCAGGTGATTTAAAGTGAAAACTAAAGAGGTACACACAACTTCACGCATTGTGAAATTCATATTTGGGGACAACATTTAAAAATATTTCTTGCAAAATACCTTTGATATTGCTTCTTTCTGTTCCTAATTTTCTTTTCAGGGAGTTCAGTTCATTTTAGTCACTCGGTCGTGTCTGACTCTTTGTGACCCCATGAACTGCAGCATGCCAGGCCTCCCTGTCCATCACCAACTCCCGGAGTCCACCCAAACCCATGTCCATCGAGTCAGTGATGCCATCCAACCATCTCATCCTCTATCGTCCCCTTCTCCTCCTGCCCTCAATCTTTCCCAGCATCAGGGTCTCTTCAAATGAGTCAGCTCTTCGCATCAGGTGGCCAAAATATTGGAGTTTCAGCTTCAGCATCAGTCCTTCCAATGAACACCCAGGACTGATCTCCTTCAGGATGGACTGGTTGGATTTCCTTGCAGTCCAAGGGACTCTCAAGAATCTTCTCCAACACCACAGTTCAAAAGCATCAAGACTTCGGCACTCAGCTTTCTTCACAGTCCAACTCTCACATCCATACATGACACCTGGAAAAACCATAGCCTTGACTAGACAGACGTTGGTTGACAAAGCAATGTCTCTGCTTTATAATATGCTGTCTAGGTTGGTCTTAAGTTTCCTTCCAAGGAGTAAGCGTCTTTTAATTTCATGGCTGCAATCACCATCTGCAGTGATTTTGGAGCCCCCAAAAATAAAGTCAGCCACTGTTTCCACTGTTTCCCCATCTATTTGCCATGAAGTGATGGGACCGGATGCCATGATCTTAGTTTTCTGAATGTTGAGCTTTAAGCCAACTGTTTCACTCTCCTCTTTCACTTTCATCAAGAGGCTCTTTAGTTCCTCTTTGCTTTCTGCCATAATGGTGATGTCATCTGCATATCTGAGGTTATTGATATTTATCCTGGCAATCTTGATTGCAGCTTGTGCTTCCTCCAGCCCAGCGTTTCTCATGATGTACTCTGCATATAAGTTAAACAAGCAGGGTGATAATATACAGCCTTGATGTACTCCTTTTCCTATTTGGAACCTGTCTGTTTTTCCATGTCCAGTTTTAACTGTTGCTTCCTGACCTGCATACAGATTTCTCAAGAGGCAGGTCATGTGGTCTGGTATTCCCATCTCTTGAAGAATTTTCCACAGTTTGTTGTGATCCACACAGTCAAAGGCTTTGGCATAGTCAATAAAGCAGAAATAGATGTTTTTCTGGAACTCTCTTGCTTTTTTGATGATCCAGTGGATGTTGGCAATTGGATCTCTGGTTCCTCTGCCTTTTCTAAAGCCAGCTTGAACATCTGGAAGTTCATGGTTCATGTATTGCTGAAGTCTGGCTTGGAGAATTTTAAGCATCACTTTACTAGTATGTGAGATGAGTGCAATTGTGCAGTAGTTTGAGCATTTTTGGCATTGCCTTTCTTTGGGACTGGAATGAAAACTGACTTTTTCCAGTCCTGGGGTCACTGCTGAGTTTTCCAAATTTGCTGGCATATTGAGTTCAGCACTTTGATCTTTCAGGATTTGAAATAGCTCAATTGGAATTCCATCACCTCCACTAGCTTTGTTTGTAGTGATGCTTCCTAAGGCCCACTTGACTTCAGGGAGTAGCATCAGTAATTTCTTGTTTGTGAAAACATTTCTTTCTATGTTGAACTATGCTACATATATCTCTAGTGGTGTTTCTATAGAAGTTCTTCAACAACATATCATTAATTCCATTCCATGTATAAGGCTTCTCAAATCTCATCATCCTTTCATCCTGAACATTAAGAAAATGTAGGTGCAAGGTCTTAAAGATCAGATATTTTGAAGCTGACACAGTCAAGATTATAGGGCCAATGAGGCAAGCAAAACATGAGTTCAGCCGTATTCATGTCTATGTTGCATATTTTATTATGTAATTTGTATTATGTTATTTTGTACTTTCACTAGGAATTAGAATCTAATGTTATGTTATGTTTGCTTCTGTTATAGGTTTAATAGCTCTGCCACCTAGCAATAACCAACAATATGGTTTTTGAATGAATTACCTAGATTATACTGAACTATCCATTTTTAGCTTCTTCTCAAAAGTGCAATCGTTTCATAAAAATATTTTTCCAAATACAAAATAATCATTACAGTCTAATAATGGATCAAATTTTTCATATGCTATTAACTTAAGAGAGTAATATATTCTCAGTGTCAAAGATCAATACGAAGATGAATTATTTGGCAGGTCCGCAATATTGATATAGTGAAAAAATTGAGAACTGATGAACTTGGCCACCCACTGGAATTACCTGGAAAACCTGAAAAAGTACTGATAGCTGGAATCCACTCAAAGATTCTTTATTAATTTGGGGGTGTGGCTTGGGCATAGGCGGTTCTGAAGGCTTTGTAGCTAATTACAACATGCGCCAAGTTTCAGAACCACTGTTCTAAACCCTTGATACTCAAGGTTTGAGAACCAGCAACATCAGTTTTACCTGGAAGTTTGTTTAAATAGCAGAAGCTTAACTATTCCCCATACCTATTGAATCAGATCCACATTATCAGGGCTTCAATTTAAACTATAAAGAATCCTTTTCCTAAAAAAAAAATAAAGGACCAAGTCTATTCCATCCTTTCCAACTCTAAAATCCAGATCCTTCAACATGAATGAGACACTCAGAAGCACTTTCAAACTTACCTAGAATTCTTTATCTATAAATGAGGGACCAAAGCCATCCTATCCTCTCCAACTCCACAATTCTCATTTCACAAACTTAAATATAATGCTGAGGGAATTTGTAAAAATTGTGTCATCATTTCATCTTCATGCCTTTACATACACTTTCTTTTCCTTAGAATTCCTGTTTCCTTTCTCTTCTCTCATTGAGACATATCATTTAAGATCTAGGTAAAATCCTATTTCCTTTAGGAAACACATCTTGAAAAATAATATAGCTTTTCTCTAAAATTCTATTGTCAATGAAATCAATTTCATGAAGGGTAGCACATTTTTTTTCCTTTCTATGATTACATACATAATATCTTGTTTTCCCAGTTAAACGATGAGTATCTTAAGTAAGGGATCATGTCATGTTCCTTTTCTAACCCAACCCAATGTCTAACTTTTGTAAGTGAACTGTATATTGTTAAAAGGTATGTGGGAAATAAAAATAATTGTGCATTACTCTCACAAGATTACGTATTCAAAAGCAGACTACCAATGCCCTTTCCACACAATGTGACCTTACCACACGAAATGCACATTCTAGCACATCTGGGTGAATCTAATCAGTTGTGCCTTAAGGCTCCTATTCTTTTCTTCCTGCTTCCCTCAGGCCTGACAGCCTGATGATGAAACTATTTCAAATAGCACAGAAACTCTACCGAAGAAAACCTTTGCTCATCAGCCCTACAGTATACCTATAGGAGACCTCTCATGTCATGCAGCCATGCCTGTCTTACTCACCATTACATCTCCATCATTGTGTTTGGCACATACTGAGCATAAAACTGTATTAGAAACAGTATGTCAACCAAAAACACAGGAATAAGCAATAAACAATGCATGCCACTGAGCTTGTGATAACATTTAGAAGTACAGTCTTTTATTATAGTAGCTCTTATAAATATTTCCCTTTATAAATATGTATATGTATATTTCTATGATAAAAATAATGCGCAGTCATTGTAGAAAACACAGATTTAGCAAAATGAAAAAATGTAATCCCTGAAAGAGCAGAATCCAAGTATAGCAGATGCATATCTGTACAGACTATTGATTTATATATGTATATATGCATATATATATGGGTGTGTGCATTTATTTATATATGTATATACACAAACATATGCTATTAAACATATATACCTCTTAAAACAGGCTCACACTCTATCTCCTGCTATATATCCTACTTTTATTTGATTAAGTATAAATCAAAGCATCACTCCAGTCAGCAAATCAATTTATAATAAAATTTGTTTATGACAGTTGCATTAACATATATACCAAAGTTTATTTGATCAATTACCTATCTTTAAATGACTGAGTTATTCCATTTTTGGTAATTATAAATAATGCTATGATGAACAATTTTCCTCGTTCATTATCCAAATATTTCCTTAGACTAAAAACCAGCTCTCTCATCAGGGGATGGGAGTTTTTGAAAACATTTCATCAGCAATTCTACATTCTTTGCTGTAATATTTATTAAGCAGTTATACAGAGTGAAATGTGACAAAAAGAATAATTGATGCAGTTGGAAAATACTCACATTCTTTTTGAGGGCAGATTTCAGTTTGGAGTGATTGGAATTCATAGAATGGTATCTCATGTTTGAATGTGGATGTGAGAATATCATCAAGTTCGTCAATGTCATTCTGTTTTCAAATGAAATGGAAATGTATTGTTAGTTTAATTATTTACAAAGAAACTTATCTTAGTGCAATATAATAAAAATTATTGACTGGAATAAATACTGGGTAACCTTTAATAATACTTACAACTTTTAAAAAATAATAACACAAAATATTAGGGACATGGAAAAAAGAATAACAGAAAAATGAATGCAAGAAATAAGTCTTTGCTTTTGGTTGGGCTTCCTTTGTGACTCAGCTGGTAAAGAATCTGCTTGCAATGTGGGAGACCTGGGTTTGATCCCTGGGTTGGGAAGATCCCCTGGAGAAGGGAAAAGCTACCCACTCCAGTATTCTGGCCTGGAGAATTCCATGTGCTGTATAGTCCATGGGGTCGCAAAAAGTTGGACACAACTGAGCAATTTTCATGCATTCACTTTAGATGAGCTAATTTACTTGAAAATTGACTAATTTTAGAAAAGCTTTATAGAAAGTCAATGATAACACTGAAATTTGTTTCAATAATAAATTCTGTTAAAATACATGTTTCGTTTTAATAAATGAGATAAAATGATGAATCTGATTCAATTTAAGGGTCAGAAATGAAAGTCTTAGATTATTTTACTTCTGTGTCAAAGTGAGGGTGAATATTCATCTTGACCTATTTTTTCCCCTGTAGATATAAAATAATTATATATCAACTTTATTTCCCTAATTTGAACATTTTGGGAGGGTTATTGGTCTTGTACTACCAATGACATAACTGACTGCAAAGGCTACCATTCTTTTAAGCTGTGTTTTGTGAAGCAATAGCTGAGATTAAACTGACTTGTGACCTAGATGGATTAAAGCTGAGAAAGTAGGCCAATGAACAAAAGCCATGGGGTGGAGAGTGGATTATGGAACAAAAATATCTACTAATGACTTTTGAAATGATTTCCAAGTAAATTAGATAGACTGCCAATATAAAGTCCCAGAAATTGGATGATTGGGTTGAAAAAAATGATGTTACTCTATTTCTTCATTTTTCAATAATTTGGATACCTCAAATAACAAAGTGGTTCAAGCCTTTCTGGATTTTCTAAAAGTCCTGTTTAGAAGTGAAGAGAAAGGATGAAAGTTATAGCTATGTAACGCAAAGCAAAATGAAAGTGTTAGTGGCTCAGTATTGTCCGACTCTTTGCGACCCCATGGACTTTAGCCCACCAGGTTCCTCTGTCCATGGGATTTCCCAGGCAAGAATACTGGAGTGGATTGCCATTTCTTCCTCCAGGGGATCTTCCTGTCCCAGGGATCAAACCTGCATCTCCTGCATTGGTATGCAATTTTTTTTTTTTTTTTTTTACCATTTAGCCATATCTAACTAAAAGGGTGGTTAAAAATACAAAAATCTAGTCTTCCCATCTTTAATAGCAGACAAGAGGCAGGGAAAAAGGTTTTAAAATATTCATGTTGAATGAAGAAACCTCTAAGGTTGACTACAGAATACTAAGTTATTTTTAAAAATCTGGTAGAGAAATACAGTACTAGTAAGGAATCTTTATTAACAAGATAAATGATTTCAGTGAAATAATCATAGGAAGGCTGTGAAATGTTCAAAATAGGAGACAAAACACATCATTTGCAGCCTTTTACTTTCAGATATCTAAAAGGAAAGTCAATGTTGAACTAAAAACATCTTGTTTTTCTTATAACAAATTTCTATGTTTCCTTAAGTTTCACTAGTAAAAGAAAATAAGGTTCACTTCGTTTATTCCATTGTCCATAATGTGTGCTATGAAAGCCAGCCAAAATAGACATCTAAAGGAAAATTTGATACATAGTTTACATATCTTAAACAAAATTTCCTCCTACAGCTTGTAAAAAGAATGACAGAGAACAGAACAAATATTTTCTGGTTATGAAAAGCCTTTTGTTTTTTACTTTATGAGTATTCAACTTCAGGCGCTTAATGTAAAAGAATAAACACCATCTAAGTTCTAATGAGATGGATGAAACTGGAGCCCATTATACACAGTGAAGTAAGCCAGAAAGATAAAGACCAATACAGTATACTAATGCATATATATGGAATTTAGAAAGATGGTAATGATAACCCTATATGCAAAACAGAAAAAGAGACACAGATTTACAGAACAGACTTTTGGACTCTGTGGGAGAAGGCAAGGGTGGGATGTTTTGAGAGAACAGCATCGAAACATGTATATTATCAGGGGTGAAACAGATCACCAGCCCAGGTTGGATGCATGAGACAAGTGCTCAGGGCTGGTGCACTGGGAAGACCCAGAGGGATGGGGTGGGGAGGGAGGTGGGAGGGGGGATTGGGATGGGCAATACATGTAAATCCAGTATGGCAAAAACCGTTACAATAAAAAAAAAAAAAGAATAAACAAGTAAATTGGGCTAAGATAAAAGAGATATTTTCCTTTGTCAAATTAATTTTTCTAAGTTTTAAGTAAGTCATTTCTAAGAATTTCAACATGTCATGACCACATATGCAAAAATAAATGTTAAGAGTATAAAACTATGCAATTTAACACTTCCTTCTAATATTTTGTATTTACTATTGATTAGGTATTCATGTAGCTGTAGAAAATCTTTAAGTAACTTGAAAGCATTTATACCAGGAAGAAAATATATTTTGAGATCTGAGAAACCTCTGTTGGAATGCCTGCTTCAGGGCTTATTAGTTGTGGACCTTAATAATACTTAACCAACAGAATTACTCAGGAGTTTAAATACTTTGATGTGAGCCCTCAGATATAACACATGAAATACAATCACTGTGATTTAGAAAAGTGCACATCTATTCATGAGGAGAGTTCACTCCCCAAACTAGCCTTTGCACTGACTGAACAAATTAAGTGCAAAGGCTAGTTTGGGGAAAGGAGTCTGAACGAATAATTTAGTTTCTCTTTTTAAATTAAGTAACACTTATCTTTAAAATTAGTTAGAATGTAGGTTTTATACTGTAATATAGGAATCCAAAATGTCAGAGGCTAAAGCGAGATAGAAGCCCATTCATTTCTCCTTAACATAAACATCTGGAATGAAGCAGTCTGGGGCTGCTGTCCTGGCTCCTTGATTATGGGATCCAGGCTCTATTTTGTTTCACTGCTGCATATCATTTTCATGGTTTTGGATGGTTCACAAATCATTCCCTTGTTAGCACTGTAGTCAATCACAGGAAAAAGTGAGTAATGGGGAGAGCATGACTACATCCTTCTTTTAAGAACATGATTAGAAATTTGCACAAATCACTTCCACTGACATGCTGTTGACCATTAATTAGTTATATGACTACACCTAGCTGCAAGGGAGTCAGCAAGTGTAGTAATTACCTGGGTGGTCATGTGCCAGTTATATTACCATACAAGAAAGGAAAAAGAAATATTAGTGAACAATTAGCAGTTTTAGTCATCTCCATCAGTCATGCAAAATGTGTAAACATTACAATTATGTGAAGGTAATCTGATAAAAGTTAAAAAAAAACACTCTTATAGACCATTGGTTGAATTTGACTGTGCTGAATTTTTTGACTTGATCCCTCCCTCACATAAGGTCAAAAAAGTCTCAAAACTTTAACTTGATCAAACTTGAACAGACTTTTGAATGAAGATATTTAATGACATTAATGATGAAACAAAAAAGAGATGAAATAACAAAGTTTTCTATGGCAGGCATTTGCTAGAATAACCATAAGAACCATGTCTTTTCTCACCCTTACATCCCTTTAGCAATCATTCTGTAACACCTTATTGTTAAATATGGGATTCCCAGGTGGTGTTAGTGGTAAAGAGCCTGCTGCCAATGCAAGAGATGTAAGAGATGTGGGTTTGATTCCTGGGTTGGGAAGATTCCTTGGAGGAGGGCATGGCGACCCATTCCAGTATTCTTGCCTGGAGAATCCCATGGACAAAGGAGCCTGGGGGCCTATGGTCTGCAGGGTTGCAAAGATTCAGACACAACTGAAATGATTTAGCATGCAGGTACATGCACTGTTAGATATGAAACAAAATAAGGGTGTTTTTAAAAATTTATTCAGTTTTTAACTGAATAATTGTTTTACAGAATTTTGTTGTTTTCTGTCAAACATCAATATGAATCAGCTATAGGTATACATATGTCCCTTGCCTCTTGATGTTTTTTTACAATTTGTTTAAAATTTTTTGCAATTTGTTTACATTTGTTGGTTTCTGTCATGAACAATGGAAATCAGTCATAATGACATGTATATCCCCTCCCACTTGAGCATCCCTCCCTTCCCCACATCCCACCCCTCGAGGTCATCCCAGAGCAGCAGAGCTCCCTGTGTTACACAGCAACTTCTCACTAACAATCCATTTTACACACAATAGAGTAAATATATTGATGCTACTTCCTCCATTTGTCCCACTCCCTCCCTCCCCCACTGTGTCCACTAGTCCATTCTTTACATCTCCATTCCTTGCGTCTCTGTTCCTTCCTTGCAAATAGGTTCATTAGTATCATTTTTATACATTTCATATATATGTGTTAACACTATAATTGTTTTTCTGTTTCTGACTTACTTCACTCTGTATGGCAGGACCTATGTTCATCCACCTTGCTAGAACTGACTCAAATTCATTCGTTTTTATGGCTGAGTAATATACCATTTTATATATGTACCACATCTTCTTTATCATCTGTCAATGAATATCTAGGTTGTTTCCATGCCCTGGTTATTGTAAATAATGCTGCACTGAACACGGGGGTACATGTGTCTTTTAAAAATTGTGGTTTTCTTGGGATATATGCCCAGTAGTGGGGTTGCTGGGTCATATGGTAGATTTATTCCTAATTTTTAAAAGAATCTCCATATTGTCCTCCATAATGGCTATTTCAGCTTATATTTCCACTAACAGTATAGGAGGGTTCCCTGTTCTCCATACCCTCTCTAGCATTTATTATTTGTAGATTTTTTGATGATGGCCATTCTGATTGGTGTGAGGTGATACCTCATTGTAGTTTTGATATGCATTTCTCTAATAATGACACTGAGCATCGTTTCATGTGTTTATTGGTCATTTGTATATCTTCTTAGGAGAAATATCTGTTTAGGCCTTCTGCCCACTTTTTGATTGGGCTGCTTGTTTTCCTGATACTGAGCTGCATCAGATGCTTATATATTCTGGAGATTAATTCTGTGTCAGTTGTTCTGTTTGCAGTTATTTTCTCCCATTCCGAGGGGAACTTTAAAACAAATATTGCATTAGACCATTCAAAGAAATGCCTTTCAAAAAAGCCTTATCTAAATGAGGCCATGATTTCTTGAAAAATTTTGGGAATTATTCTCTTGAGTTGTTTTAGATGCTACCTTCCAAGTCAAACAATAGAATTAGTCTCATCATTTTATATTTATTTTATTTTTTCCTTTGTTGTCCTTCTTTTTTTTTGCCCTGCTCCTTCAGCTTCAGCCAAAAGCAGCACTGCCTTAGCCAATAGCCCAATAACCTTCTCAAAATGGCCTGTATCTGTGCTATCAGGAAGCCAGGACCTCTGATTGATGGATCATATGAAGTTGGGTGGGAAATTTAATGTATATTCTTTCACCCAACAAAATACACATTGAGCAGCCATGTATCTGGCAGTGTACTTGATTTGGATATGAAACAGGGAACTAAATAGATAGCATCCCCACCTTTATTGACTTTGGAGTTTGATGAGAGACAGATAATGAAAGATAATTTGAGAACTATCACACCCAGAAAGGTCAAATTATAGTATTACAAAGAGATACACAGGGAGACATATGGATCAAGGAAGGCTCCACTGAGGAAGGGGTGCTGGATTAAAAATTGGAGTTAGAATTAACTAGATGAAGACACTGATTGGAAAGGGTGATAGAGAGAGGGTTTCAGTTACAGAGGAGCACATATAAAGGCCCTGTGGTAGGAGATTAGGAGCTAAAAGTAAAGCAGACCAGAGTTCCTGGAAAGCGGAAGCAGAGGATTAAGATGGGACCTCATTAAACCTAAAAACTTTTGCACAGTGAAGGAAACTACAAACAAGATGAAAAGGTAATCCTCAGAATGGGAGAAAATAATAGCAAGTGACACAACTGACAAAGGATTCATCTCCAAAATCCACAAGCAGTTCATTCAGTTCAATACCAGAAAAACAACCCAATCATTAAAAGTGGGCAGAAGACCTAAACAGACATTTTTCCAAAGAAGACATACAGATGGCTAACAAACACATGAAAAGATGCTCAACATACTCATTATTAGAGAAATGTAAATCAAAACTACAATGATGTATCACCTCACACCAGTCAGAATGGCCATTGTCAAAAAATCCACAATAATACAGGCTGGAGAGTGTGTGGAGAAAAGGAAATCCTCCTGCACTGTTGGGGGTAATGTAATTTATACAGCCAGTATGGAAGACAATATGGAGATTACTTAAAACACTAGGAATAAAACTACCATATGACCCAGCAACCATACTACTGGGCATATACCCTGAGGAAACCATAATTGAAAAAGACACATATACTCCGATGTTCATTGCAGCACCATTTACAATAGCCAGGACATGAAGCAACCTAGATGTTCATGGACAGACGAATGGATAAAAAAGTTGTGGTACATATACACAATGGAATATTATTCAGCCATAAAAAGAAACACATTTGATTCAGTTCCAATGGATGAACCTAGAGCCTATTATACAGAGTGAAGTAAGTCAGAAAGAGAAAGACAAATATCTCATATTAACACATATATACGGAATTTAGAAAGATGGTACTGATAAACCTATCTGCAGGGCATCAGGAAGACGCAGACATAGAGAACAACTTGTGGACACAGAGAGGGAAGGAGAGGGTGGGAGAAATTGAGAGAGTAGCATTGCAGCATATATACTGCCATACGTAAAATTAGATAGCTAGTGGAAATTTACTATATGACGCAGGGAGCTCGAATCTGGTGCTCTGTGACAATTTAGAGGGGTAGGGGGTTCAAGGAGGAGGGGACATACATATACCTATGGCTGATTAATGTTGATATATGGCAGAAACCAACACAATATTGTAAAGCAATTATCCTCCAACTAAAAATAATTTTATTAAAAAGATTAATCTGGAAGGTGAGGAGACAGTGACATCAAGGCCATATTTTTCATGCTAAATAAGTTTTTAATTCATTTAACAACTGGAATCTATTGAAGTATTTGAGCAACAGAATTGTATGCTGACATCATTCTTGTTAAAATAACCTCACAGACCGGGGACTTGGGATAAGTAGGATGTGTGCAAAACCTACAGTTGGGAACCAGTTAGGAGATTAGTCTAGCAGTGTAGGCAAGAGGAAAAGGTCCAGTAAAGTGTCAGAATTAGAAAGATGTGGAGAGAAGTGAGCAATATTTAGTAAGTAATACTGATATGGCTTAATAATGGATTGAATTTGTAGGGTGAGGGATTGCAAGGTATGAGGAGACTCCTGTGTTTCTGGCTTTTAAACTAGATTGACCATGATGCATTTCATGAGTTAGAGAACAGTGAGAGATAGGCTTAAAGGAAATCCACAGTTGGTGTATATCTCATAAGCCAATGAGATAAACTGCAGAGGAAATATCCATCAAAAAATAAGGGTGTCTAAGAATCAAAACTGGATGGATTTAAAATTTTATTTTATAGATCCACAATGAAGCAAATGCAAAGGATATCAAGAATGAAAGGCAAAGGATGTAGGAAGAAAACCAGGAACACATGTCTTCCTAGAAGTTAAGGGAAAAATTAAATCAAGACAGTAAGTTTGTTCAATGGTGTTAATTGCTGCTGAAAATTCAAGTTACACTAAATTTTAAAATGTTCATAGATTTATTGAGAGGGACTTGTACATAACTGATGTATATTTGTGTGTTGATACTTAATAAGGTTGATGAAACTAAATGGCTGATCTCTGAAAAATAATAAGTTCTTAGAAGTTTAATTTTCCTTATCAAAGATTTATTTTACTTAATTTCCTATGTCTTGATACAGTTTAATATAGAAGCATATTTCATGAATGCTAAACACAATTTAAACTTCCCAAATTATATTTCTTTATCTTATTATTAATACTATTTAATAAAGAGAACCACAAGAATGTATAATCACGTTTAGTAAACGCAAACAAACACATTTTTGCCACAAGGATTTTTAGTCTTCTAATTTCCCAAGAGGTATGGAATATTTGGGGTTTGTTCCTACCTCGTTATTTATATGAATAAAGCTACAAAGGAACCTTGTTAACGGTGTTTGATTTGTGCTTTGTTTTTTAGGGTTGTTTAAAAATGCTCGTTATGATTGAAGATCTGAATGCTCTAAAGAACTAGACAGTAAAAGCAGATGGCTGTATTTGGATGGGGTTGTTATAGACACCATTCACACCAGCACATAGACATCCTTTGCAGAGGCCAGTCAAAGCCAGCCCCAGCTTGACAAGCAGAAAGGGGATGTAAGGTGCAAGAGGGACACTTTAGTTTGGGAGAAATAAAACACTGAGGAAGGATTTATTTTCATCAAGTGAGCAGAAACTATAAATTAAGACGTCATTAACAAAATATATGCTAAAGAGTAGCTAAACTTAAACATATGGGACCAATAACTATGAAAATGGACTAAGATGGCATATAAGATCAAGAATTGTAGAGAAACAACAGTATAGTTATGTCACTGGCTATATTAATGGCTATTTCTGTGCTCAGAAATGTCTTTTTTTCTTATAACAGCTGCTGTATCCACCATTAAAGTTAACTGATTTACTTGTTTTTCTCTAAATAAATGGACGAGTGTACTAGCTGTGTGTTCTTGTTTGAGTCAATGATTTGTAACTGAGGTGGGTATGATCATTAAGTCTGAACTATCCTAATCGGGCATCATTAACCATTGCTTGACCATTACCGCAGGTAGAGACATAGCACGCAGGAAATGCCGCGTCTAAACTTCAAAAGATTTGTTTTACTCTTATCGGTCCATTCCAATTAGAAGAACAAACAATATGAAAAATGAATCCAGAAATACATCTTCAAATTGCATTTTGACTATTCTTTGTCTGATTAAAAATCTCTGATGGTTTTCTTCCTGACAGCTCAGTGGGTAAAGAATCTTTCAAAAGCCTGCAATGCAGGAGACACAGGAGACACAGGTTCTATCCCCGGGTTGGGAAGAACCCCTGGAGAAGGAGATGGCAACCCACTCCAGTATTCTTGCCTGGAGAATCCCGCAGACAATGGAGCCTGGTGGGCTACAGTCCAAATCTCTGATCAGAAATACAAAACAAGTAATAAAACCAATCAAAGGTACATGAAACTCGAATCACTTCCTTCTTTTCTGGGGGTAGAGTTAAGAATCAGTGCAAATAAAATGGAAATAAAGGCTATATGGAAAGCCCATATATTTGCAAGTCAATCCTCTTTAATGGAGAATGGTCATAACTCTCAATCTAAATAAGCATTTTGTTTTTCTTGACTTACAATTATGGAATATTTGAGCTGGAAATGACCTTGGAGATCATATACTTAAACTTCTTCACTGTTCACAGGAGGGAATTCCTTTAGCACTAGGGAAAATGAGCTCTCATGAAGTGATTACTTACTTAATAAAAGAATCCAACTCCTGCTCCTGCCCTATCTAGAACGATTTCTCTTAAGCCACACCGCCACAGTCCAGTAGGAAAAAGGAAAGATAATAAGCAGCCTTTTGAGAGAGGTAAGACCTTAGGCATTTTTGAGTAATAAACCTCTCCTTAACATTCATAAGAAAGGCAAGATCAGAATCAAAAATTTTACAGCCATTAAAAGTCAGCAATGAAGTATATTTGGGAAGCTTGATGTGCTGCAGCTCACAGGGTCGCAAAGTGTCAGACATGACTTAGTAACTGAACAACAATGAAGTATATGTACAAGGAGTTCATGACTGAGGTAGGATGTAATTTGTAGTACAAATTTGCCTAGTATTGTGAACTTTTGAGAGTTCCTTACTTTCATAAGCATCAGACTCATTTATTCAATTTTATAATAAATAGCAGTATAATTTTTAAAAGGGAAGATTTCTTTTCTCTCTTATTTGTATACTCATACCATAGTTTTTCACTTATTTTTTCATATAGCAATAGGAAAAAAGGTATCATTCTTTTCTCATTTTTTAAACCCTAAGTATCAGTTGTGTCAGATGCATCAGGAACTATAACTATGTGAAGAAACTGAGTATGCAAAGATGAAAAACACAATGCCGTGCCTTAAAGATGAGGCTGCTGCTGCTGCTGCTAAGTCACTTCAGTCGTGTCCGACTCTGTGCGACCCCATAGTGAAGGGTAAATGGCTTACTGTGTGTTACAAGAAGGCGCCGTCCTGGGTGGCTAAAACACAGGAATAATGGAGGAAATTAAGGAGACAAGGAGGCATGCTGTGGAGGAGTCAGTGTTGGAAAAGATGTAGGACCCTGAAGCCTTGTGTGTTTATCAACCTTTTGAGAGAGGCAAGGACTTTAAAAAAAAAAACAAGTTAAGAGGCCTGGAAGGTGCCAGTTTCTCTCTGTAGGAAGAATCTTCTGAAGGCCTCTTTAAGGGAGATAACTGCCAACACTTAAGCTTTAACTTAATGAAGAAACTAACCTGTAAAGGAACTAAAAAAAAAAAAAACCTGGGAAATTCCTCATGATGTGAGAGTTCTCTTAGTCCATATGCTCTACTTCAACCCCATCTGGTGTCACAGTGTATTAACTATTTGTAGGCAGTATACCAAAGATTGGATAATACAATTTAATAAAAAGTGGCAATGAAGTGCATCTAACATGACGATGAAAATAAGATTTCAATAGGTATAAAGTAAAACATGCAAGATAATAAACATATTCAATGCAATATACCTTTTAATCAATAAGAACTACAACTAATAAAAATTATTTGGTAATATTTCAAAAACTCTTTTGATAAACATGAGCCTAACGCTTTGATCAATAATTGCTATTATAGTTTTGCATTCTGACCTAGTTTGGTTTTTATATTATATCTAGTTGTTCCTATATAGTTATATTTATTGTTGCCCCTAGATAATTTTGTAAATAAGATGGAAGTCTCAAAGGTTTTAATTATCTCAGTTAAATAGGAGTTACTAGTTTTTCTAACACTAATACTTGAATTCTAATTATCTTCCCAAATAGGGCTTTGGATTTTTTCATTTGAATTCACTGTTCTAGGTGATGGTCGGGAAATTGTCCCTTTATGAGGCTATGTGCTGGGGTTTAGTATTTATGCAAAAAAATACAAAATGATTTAGGAAGCAGTTAGGTAATAAGCTGGTTTAGCTAAAGTCTTCTGAAACCAATAGACATCTTCAAAATAAACTAAGAAAATAAAATTTCTCATTATCATTTCTTTCCTCAAATTCACAGGATGATCATTTTGCTATATGCCCTACAGTTTTTAAATGATAATAGAAAGTCTCTTACCACAAATTTGAGGATTACTGAAAACTAAAATCCATAGATTTCTCATTATTATTCCTTTCCTCAAATTTCCAGAATGCTCATGTTATTAAATGCCCAAAAGCTTTGAAATGATTATAGGAAGTATCTAATCACTAATTTTAAGGATTACTTAAATCACATCTGCCATTAACATTTACAAGAAAACTCAGGATAGCTCTTCTAGTATACCATTTCAGTTAAGTAGGTAGAATATTAAAAAAAACCACACAACCCTTAAGTCTACTGGTATATGTCCTCACAGATATACAATAACTATGGTGAATAAAATTCACCATATGTTGTTCTTTGAGTAGAGATGGTCAGTGGACTATCTGCGACATACACAAATTTCCCAGTTTAAGTAGCTGAGAAGCACATGAAAGAAATAGTAATGTCGTATGCTGGAGAGGAAAAGCATAACTTTTTACAACTTTCAGAATATAACCTATATGAGAGCAAAGCAAAATGTCAAAAGGAGCAAACAAAAGCCCATAAGGAGAAACACAGTGTGAGTTGGGGCACGTCCTTTGAGGCCAAGTAACCCTAAAACACATCAAGGTTCCTTTGCGTCCCTGTAGCTCCTTCTTTTTAATCAAGGGTGGAGTCTGATTTTTACCATCTCAGCAAATTCATGGTAGGGACACCGCACATGGTCCAGATGCCAATGGGTGAGATGAAACCCATGACATACCTTGTCCAAGATGAAAAAGAAACAGTGACATGCAGCCTTCCCTTCTGTCAGGATTGTGATGGTGTAGCTTGGTCTGGTCTGAAATCTCAGTCTCAGAATTTGTTTAATTTAAATCCACAACATGTATAGGTCCTCTTATGACAATAGCGAAAACTCTAAAATATCTTAATTTGTCTACATTAATCCAAATCTCTTAATGTTTCTTACCAAGCTGCAGTCTACTGTCACCAACTTAGCATAATTCTCCTCTCAGGACTCAGACCTCAGGTTTAAAGTGTCTCCCAAGAGTGAAAACCTGAATCAAGCTGTGACTGCCTGCAATCCCCCTTTCACTAGGTACCAGGGCTCAGTGGAGGGAACCCTTCCTCACCTCTCATTTCTGACACTGAGGGTAGAAATGAAACATTATTTTTCTAGTTCTCGAAAAACTACTCAGAAAAAGTTTGTGTTCATTCAAAGCTGCAGAAGAAATCATGACTTGGATATCTGAAACATTTGAAACACTGTTTGAGTCATAAATTACATTTCATTTTCACTATGCACAAAATATTTTTTTTGCTCCCCAAACGCAAAATCAACAGAAAAATGTGTTTTGGGAACTACTTTACTTCTATGCTGACTGAATACCTTATAATGCAATATAACACTTCATTAGTCACTTTCTAGTGAATAAAGTTTTTAAAGTAGAGAATAAGGTAGACATATTACAGGAAAATGAAAAAAATCTGTATTTCAAGCTGTTACTTTTATTTTTGCTTTGCGATTACAATATAGACATTTTGTCAAATATCCTCAGGCTCCTCAGTTTGACAAATGGTATTTTACTCTCTATTCTCTAGGACATTTTTACCTTTTCTATTGTTCTAAAATATATCATTCATAAAGGAGAATTCTAATAGAAAAAAATGTGTCACACAAAACAAATAACAAAACCACCAATTCCAAACTAGTTTAAACAGTAAGGCTTCCTGACAACCTGTCAACATCATTATCATTGATGGTTTTGTTACAAACCTAAGGGAGTGTTTTGTGGTAAATCTAAAGATGACATGTTCAGTTCAACTACCTGTTTCTTCATCTTGCCTCTGGTCTACCTCCTCCTTCCCCAAGAAAAACCAAGGCAATTAAGCAAGGTTGTAGTTCTAATTATCAAATAGCTGTTAAATGAAATGACAGTTTTTTCAGTGAAGATTTGATGTAATAAGCATATAAAGAAGTCCCACATTAAGCAAGCTTTCTACTAAAAGTGGATCATGTAACAACGAAAAAAATGCAGAAATTAAACGAACGGCTTACAATGAATCAAAATGCACATTTTACCTTCTCAGTCCATCAGGGCAGGGCACTCACAGTACCTACCATTCACTGGAAAATGTCCAAACTAAGGGCCCTGGATAGGACTGTAAACTCCACAGCAAGTCATCACTGCCAAGAACCACTATGTCACACCAGAGAAAAAAACCTGAAAATGCCTCTTTGTAGAGTTCCCAGAAAAGTTTGACTTTTCTGGAATTTCAAATAAATATTATTAATTTAAAGAAATAACTTTCACTGTCAGAAGACAGTGATAAATGAAACTAAGAAAAAAAATACACTGAGCTTGGAAACGTCCTCATGAAAATAACAATCTCCAGGTTGACACCACACACTTCCATTTTGGTGGTATTCTTGACTTATCTGAATCCTTAACTTTAAAACTTCTTTTATTTTGTATTACCCACATCTGGCTAAAGAGAAAATTCATTGTTTAAGAGTTCTCTTTAAAAAAAAAAAAAAAAAAAGAGTTCTCTTTAATCCTTTTGTCTTTATCTGGTCTGCAAGAGCTTTAGAATGAGCGCATCAGAGTAGCTTTAATACTTTGTAATGGATAACCTGTTGTGACATCATCTGGAATGACTTGACTTATACTAACTAATTTATCCACATTTCTGCATCACAGAGGTCAATTTTTTCCTTTCCTATTGATCAGTAATTCATTTTATTCAACCAGCATTCAGACTTTATACTAAAGTATGCATTCATTTATTCTACGTTAGCTCTTTGGATTATTACAGACTTCATGGAAAGATCAACTTACCTGGTACACACCATCTCTTGGACCTGTCGCTCCCAACAGGCATTTCATAGCCTTCGGGGTTGTATAGTATTTAATCTCTGCTGTGGCCTTAATGATTCCATCACAGTAGACATCAACACTGACAGAGCCAGCAGGAAAATCTGATAAAACACAAATAAGAGGAACCGAGTATATAAATGCACGTACCATATTATTACATTTCTTAGAGAATATGAAGTCAGGTTTTAAGAATTCATAACAATTTTACTAACTTTTAACATGTAATTGTTTTCTTTTTTTATCCTTAGCAGTTAGAAATCACAAAACAAAACATATATTTTTGCACTTAATTATTTAAAAAAACTTAACAGATAAAAACATACATTAAAATTACAATAAAAGCAAAGCAATAAATCTTTTCTCCTTACCCTGTAACCTTTTTGGAGTAACCTATAATCATTTCTATATAATATTTCAGAATTTAGAACAGTAAAGTTATTCATTAAAAGTTAGGCAGTTGTTACTAATCTGAGAAAGAAAGTTCCCATTAATTTTCAGGAAGTTCTTAAAATTGTTTGGCAAAAGAAAGAGTAGAGTTGATTGAAATTGCAAAAACTTTTATTCAGTTGATTACAATGAAAAACCCTCAGGAAGGCAAGGTTTATTACCCTGTTATTTAAGTGCCATTTATACCAACCATTCAGCCTTTTTGTGAACACGCTGTTCAAAGTGACTGACTGATACACTGCATTGTAAATTCTGCTGTAACACATCCACAAATACACAGTTACCTAAGACTGCTGTGCCCTCCATGAAAGGATAACACCAAATAATCACTTCAGTGGAAAGTTGTGTTTTATTGTAACAAAATTAAACAAAATTTAGCTCTTTAAACTCATTCACAGAGCATGCTTCAAAAACTTTCACTCTTTGTCACAGAGATATTTCCCAGATTCTCCTGAAACATTGTTACCAAAACTTCTGCAGTTTGGGATAAGCCATTAAGTACAAGCCATCTGATGAAGCCATCTGATGAAATGTGAAATATTTTAAAGTTCTAAAGGTTTAAGCATTAGTTTTACTTTATCTCCTGAAGAGGTTAAAGGACCTCTCATAATATTGCTTAGGGAAATTTGAAGCCAAAATAACAATCTTAGATTTAACTAGATCAAGAAGCTGAAGTTCCTCTTCTCATATTGCTTGACCAGACACTTAACCTGCATTATATAAAAAATAAAACAAAACAAAAAAATGTAGAAAAGTTCTCTCAATATTCATCCAATAGAGAATGTAACAGAAATCTCAAAGAACTGGAAGTAGTAAAGTATACCTCATCAGCTACAGCTGTGTGTATATATAGTTAAGGGGTTCTGGAGTTACTGGAGTGAAATGAAATCAATTTCAGTAGATTTCATAAAGATGATTTTGAAAGCAAATATTGGTTTTGTTTATCAGAAAACAAATCAGGAGTTTTATGATGGGATGTTAACCTTCTGAAAAGTCAGATGATAAAATCACAAAAGATATATGGTGAGAATATTGCTTAGTATAGGATACTTAAAATATTCTTTCTTTAGAATTTAACATGAGAATAAACTGATATATTCCTGATGTCTTGAGTCATTAGTTGACATAAAATTTTACCATTAGATCAACTGAAAATGATGTTGGTTTTATAGAAATCCTCCAAAGAGATGCCATTTGAAGTACTGCTTTTGCTGCATACAATTTCATATCTATTGAATGTCATTTATTCAGTCAAGACCTAATTATTGTTTCCACTGATATAACAGGAAGGACTTTTATGGCTTCCTCTGGTAGAAAGACCCTCCTTAGTAACATATTAATTGAATTGGCTTTTTCCTGACCAGTACTCTGTGGTCACTATGATGTCTATGTTGTATAGCAATTCAGTAAAAATAAAAATCAATTAATTTAAAGACTCAACAGAAGAGAGGGAAAGTGAGTTCTGTTGTTTACTATCTAGACAAAGTAGGCAAGTGACATTTAACACCAGAATTACACCCAAATGCAGGTCAAGATCACCTGCATTAAGGTGCATATGAGAGTCAGTTATGAAGATGAAAAGGGACGTACCGTGGAAGGAAAAGATGGAACTCCCTACCTCCATCAGACATACATACATAACAAAATATACTTACAGAGGAGCAATGGTTAAAAATGAACTCTATTTAAATTTTAAATATCAAGTTCTAGACCATTCAAGAATCTCTGACAACACTCCCTGTCTCCACAATTTAAGTGGTCTATTCTTCCAGGTGGGGCTTCCCTAGTGGCTCAGATTGTAAAGATTCTGCCTTCAATGCAGGAGACCCAGGTTTGATCCCTGGGTTGGGAAGATCCCCTGGAGAAGGGAAAGGCTACCCACTCCAGTATTCTGGCCTGGAGAATTCCATGGATGGAGGAGCCTGGTAGACTACTGTCCATGGAGTCACAAGAAGTCAGACGCTACTAAGTGACCAACACACACACACACACACACACACACATCTTCCCAGGGGAGTAACAAACTATTTATGGGAAATATAATGCAAAGGTATTTCTGAATATCAGAACTATATTCACTATTTCCATAAAATATTTATATTTCATAAATCCATTAACTTACTAGCTTTTTGCTTTCTGTTTTCCTTTGTCTGAGAAGTTGTGTTCCTTTATTAACCAAATCTAGCACTTTACAACACAGCAAACTTTGAATCAATCCACATAAAGCTTCTATGGGGACAGAAATAAACATAACACTTTTGATGGGAAATTATTATTCAATAAATATTGGTGGCTTCAAAGTCTCAGTCACACCTAAAAATTACTACCAATTTAATGCAAGTTAAAACCATCTTCCTGAAGTATGATATTTAGAATAATTTCTTAACAGTTGTTATTTTTCTAAGTATGTTCAGCATACTTAGCACATCCTAAAGTATTTCCTTGTTTTTTAAATGAAATATGAAATTATAATTTACATTATCCAGAACCCAGCTTCTTAATTAATCAAGAAATTCTCTTTGTGGATACATTTTACATTCCTTTCAGCTTTTAATTGATGTCCCCCTGTTGTGTAAAATAATTTTCTGTCTGAGATGCAGGTACCAGAGGAACACTTTCTTATTTCTGAGTTAAAATTATTTAATATTTCTCATTTAAAGCCTTCACATGTATTTTTATAAGTTTTGGCAAAAGGGGACTATAGAAGCTTCAAATTCCAGTAACACAAAACAGTACCTGTCAGAGATGACTCTGTGGACATCATTAGGAAGGTGCGTTTTTTAGAAAGTCAAGTCACATGAGCACTTTTTTTTAGAGTGGAAAGAGACCAACAGAGGGAGGCCAGCTCCTGGTTTGAAACATCAGTTTTCTTCAAAAGAACCCTGAGAGCAGAGAAGCGTCCCTGGTTATGTTTCCACTTCAGGGTTAGATCCTCCATTTTAATTTGGTATTCAAAGAAGTAGAACAAAAAAAAATTTAAACCTTAAATATGTTGAGACTAGTATTTATGGTATGAGATACTAATTGAGATCATTTCCTGCCTGCAAGTCATCAGTAGGTACAGGAAGTATAGGTGATATATTCAGAACCGGGAGTGCTCCTGAGCATGGCTGCCCAAGAGTGAAAGGGGACAAATTTTATATCAAGGGATGTGAACACAGGGGGAGGGAGTGGGCAATATGAGTGCAGTATTTATAGAGAAAGATGCTTCCTCAATTCTCTCCCAAAAGGAAGACAAGGAAGTTTTAAAGTCACTCAAGTTTACGAGGTAGAGGGAGAGACTGACACTGTGTTCCTCAGCTGGATGTCTCAGTGGTGTCTCATATATTATCTCCCTTATCTCCAAACATCCTGTACATAAGTACTTAAAATACAAGTACAGAAGTTGTTTTATCAGTAAGATAACTGAGCACAGAAAGGTCAAGAGACTTGTCTAAAGTTTCCCAGTAAATGGCTCAACACAGAATAAGAACAGCTCTTCTGGCCACCAGTTAAGTATTTCCTTAACTTCACTGCAGATTCTGCACAGAGAGCTGGCCTGCAAGCGCACACTGGCTTCTCCCTCTTAATCTGCAGGTGGTGTAGAGAAAACGGAACTCCAGTATACAGTCAGTGCTGTCCAATCAAACTTTCCGAGATGATGGCTATGTTCCAATGAAGCACCTGAAATATGGTTAGTGCAACTGAATTCTAAACTTTATTTAATTGTAATAAAGTTTAAATAACCAGATGTGGCCAGTGGCTACCATATTGGCTGGTGCAGCTGCAAAACATAGTTTCTCCAGCTATGATTTGTGACCCACTAGTTCATCATGACACCAATTTAGGAGGTTCTGAATAACAGTGAAAAAAAAAATGAAAACAAAAAAATGTGTTTCTCTGTACTTACATTACCCATATGCTCTTGCATGTTGTCTACTTTTCCATTACAGCCCTTAACATATTAATCATAGTTGTATAAAATTCCCTGTCTGATAATTCCAACATCTGTGTCACACCTGTCTGGTCTGATGTGCGTTTTATCTCTCTGGACTGTTTTCCTTTGCTTTCTGGCATGTCTTGTAATTTCTTGTCGAAAAGTAGATATGTTGTTTGGGGTGAAAAGTGAAAGTGAAAGTCTCTCAGTCATGTCCAACTCCTTGTGACCCCGTGGACTGTAGCCCACCAGGCTTCTCTGTCCACGGGATCCCCCAGGCAAGAATACTGGAGTGGGTTGCCATTTCCTTCTCCAGGGGATCTTCCTGACCCAGGGATTGAATCTGGGTCTACCATATTGCAGGCAGATTTTTCACTGACTGAACCACCAGGGTTATTTGTTTGGGGTATAAGAAGTAAAGCAGGTAAGGGTGTAGTGAGAGTAATCTCTCTAGGAGTCGGACTGTATCCGCTGTTCGCTGTAGCTGGCGGTGCCAAAGTCTTCGACTTCCTCTCTTGTTCTTGTCTTCTCTCTTGATCTTGTGCTTCCCTAAGTACTGCTCCTCAGAAAGACACCGCATCTTGCATATTTTCAACTGTAACCCACTGTCATTACACTGCTGTGGTAATCGTCAAGTTGGCCGGAGGGGAGCACTTTCATCTTGTGATTCTCAGTCTTTTAGTGGGCCTGTGTCTTTTGCTGTGACCTCCACTAGCATTTCTGCCATGGCATAGCTTTCTTTTCCCCTCCTTAAATGAGACAGAAAGGCTAGAGGGGGCTCCCTTCCTCAGGCAGGATGAGACTCTGGTAAAGTGTTTCCCCCTGAAAAGTAGACCTTCGTTATGGAGAACACATGGAGAGTATTTCCCCTTGATTATGCTTCCTCTGACCCAGCAGAATCTTCCAGATCTTTCTTAGATCTTCACTGTATGAATCTGATGGGATTCCTGAAGATAAATTCCACAAAATTATAGGTGCCTCATAAGACAACTCAGTGGTAAAGAATCCATTCACCTGTCAATGCAGGAGACTCAGGAGACTCAGGTTTGATCCCTGGGTTGGGAAGATCCCCTGGAGAAGGAGATGGCAACCCACTCCAGTATTTTGCCTTGAAAATCCCATGGACAGAGGAGCCTGGTGGGCTACGGTCCATGGGGTCACAAAGAGTCGGACACGACTGAGCACACAGCACACGTAAGATGGCAGCCTCCAGGAGTTTCTTACTTGTGAGCTAGTTCACGCTTAGCCTTCAGCAGTTCATGAGAATTACCACTTAGGTGTTCTTACCAGTTTATGGCTCCAGAGACTTCTGCTCCAGGTAAGCAGATCTTAGATGTCACTCTAGATTTACCTTTCTCTCCACATTTTGTAATGGTTGTTTGCCCTCCAACTTCAGTTCTCCAATGAGTTCAAGAAAAGTCACTGATTTTCAGTTTATTCAGTTTTTTCTTGTTGTAAGAATGGGAGTGGCAACTTTCAAGCTCTTTACGTGTCATGGCTGAAACCATTAGTCTAAGTATTGCTTTTAAAATCTTTGTTTTCATTATGTATTCATGCATACATACTGCATCATAAAATGTAGTTCTTGCTAGGATTCAAAAATTTTTAAGAAACAGTACCACGAGGCAGAGAAAGTAAGACTCTGGGGCCATTTCTGCTGAGCCACACATCCATAGTCCCATACTTATTCATGGAACTATCCTATATATTGTTACATAACAGGCAATATTTTGTGAGAAAATCTATCATTAATTTAGAGGATACACTGGTTGAAAAAAAGAGTTGGAGAGGTTTAACTAGAATAACTGGTAAATAATAGTTTATTTTTACTATAAATTAGTTGTTCAATCACATAGATAATATTATAGTCTCATATATCTTGGAAAATATGGAATAACAGTTTTCTATTTTTATGAAAAATATCTGAAATTTGACATTTTATTCTCTCCACTGCTCTTAGCTACTAGGTAAACTGAACATAAACTCGTAATGTGAATAATTTTTTTTGACATTTTGATTTGGTATTTGGGAAGTATTATCTCAGTACTTCTTAATTTGCAATACTGATTTTTCTGCAGTGATTTTAGCCTAACTAGATTTAGCTTAACTTCTAAACTAATTAGAAATTGCTGTTCATTAAATCATTTAAAAAATGTGACATAAGCAAATAACAGGCTTTGGAAGAAAAGCAAAAGAAACAGAAGTCTTTCTCATTTCACTTCTGCATGTCCTTGTCCATGACAGGAAGCAGTGTCTAAGATGTTTATAAATGGTTCACATAGAGTCTTCCCTTTCTATAATCCAACTCTGATCGAAGCTGTGTGAGGCTATCCACAGAAGGGACACATACTTTACACAACACAACAGAAAAGATTTGTAAATGCTCTGTAAATGGGTTTCACTAGAGCTATATTCTAAAAAGAAAACAAAAAAGCTCTGGATGCATTTGACATACTCTAATTTTTTACTACATTTCCATTCATAATAAGATTGAATATCTTTGTACTTTAAAATACTTAAATTCACATTTATAAAGTTTTATTCTCTGATTGTGAAAGGACATCATAAATTAAAAACCAGCAAGTCCTACATTTATATCAAAACATTCAGAAATTAATATATTAGATTTTGATTTTAGTACAATTATAAAGCCTGTATATTTCACCTGGAATTTTAAATCTGATATGATTTATCATGTTGAAGCAAACTTGGATAATAAATGGTTAGGTTCATAATTTAAAACAGGAAAAAAGAGAAGATTGTATATAGATATGGTACCAAGATGATAAAATAGTGAAAAAGAACTATGCTTTCCAAACAAGCTAAAATATACTCAGGGGCATGGCAGAAACAAAAAACAAAAAACAAAAAAAAAAGAAGAAAATTACAAATGAAAATCCAAATGTTTGCTCATCCTTTTTTTTTTTTGTTTGTTTGCTCATCCTGTTACAATAAAGTGAATGATTTTAATTCCCTAATTTAATAGCTAACATTTAAAGTGCTCTTCGCTGACACAGTTAAAAGTACATGATATTACTGCCTGTCATTTCACCACATGGTATATAGGCTAATTTCTCATAATTTACACATTCGTGCTTTTGCAAACTCAGATTAATAATAACAGCCTTGGACATGTGAAAGCTAAGCACAGGAAACACCTGCAGAACAATATTAGTTTCTGTAGAGAAGTGAAACCATTTACCAGAAATTTATTGAAAGAAACTCAGAATGATGTTTTATATTTATTAAAGCATAAAAAAATTTCTTACCTAAAGCTTTCATACTCCAGACACTTTTATTCCAGAGGGCTGGCTGTGTTCTAATGCATTTACTATTTGATGTAAATTCAACCTCCACAGCATCACTGGTTACTTCATCTCTCAAAATAATAAATATTTCACCAGGATTCTATACAATGAAAAATATAACTCAATTAGGCATTTGAAAAGTTTTCATTAACCAATCAAATACACTTATTAGTGATAAAGGTCCAACATGGTAATTAGTGTAAAGAACTTGCCTGCCAGGCAGGAGACCCGGGTTTGATCTCTTGGTGGGACAGATCCCTTGGAGGAGGAAATGGCAATCCACCTCAGTATTCTTGCCTGGGAAACCCCATAGACAGAGGAGCACAATGGGCTACTGTCCATGGGGTTGCAAATGTAGGACACAACTTAGGGACTAACTAAGCCATCACCACCATCGTGTCCATAGTTTCAGCCTTACTCATAAATGAAATATGTAAAGCTGAGTCTCACCTGATTTTAAGTTTATCAACTTATGTCTATTGAATACTTATTTTTCCCCAGCACCATATTTTGCAAATGAGTAGACTGAGTTCATAGCTGCTCCCTTTTCCTTTCACCTCATCCCTGTGTGAGAGGTTCTATGTGAAGGTGATGAGCATCATTTCACAGACCTGCAGGGAATGTAATTCAATTGCTAAACAAATTCTTCTTTTCCCCCAAATCCCTTTCCTTCACCTTTCTAGGACTTTGTGTATTTATCTATAAATAAGAGGATTGAACATGTTTCGCTTGAAGACCTCTTATACTTTAAATATGATTAATTGGTTTAGATGTCTAATACAGTTGACCCTTGAACAACACAACTCTTAGGAGCACCTACTGGCCCTCTGTACAGTAGAAAATCCATATAAGATTGATAGTGCGCCCTCTGCAACAGCAGTATCCTGATTCAACCAACTGCAGATCATGTTGTACTGGGGTATTTGCTACTGAGAAAAATCCATGTATAAATGGACCCAAGCAATTCAAAACCCCTATTGTTCAAGGGTCAAGTGTATTGTTAATCTTACCAATAAGAGATTCTTCCATTACTCTTTATGATGAATACAAGTGAAGGCTGTTGGGTTGACTAGAGGTTGTAAATCTAAAAGTTTCAAGATTTTATTAAGACGGAAAAGTTGCTGCTGCTGCTGCTGCTGCTAAGTCGATTCAGTCGAGTCTGACTCTGTGCGACCCCATAGACAGCAGCCCACCAGACTCCGCCATCCCTGGGATTCTCCGGGCAAGAACACTGGAGTGGGTTGTGATTTCCTTCTCCAATGCATGAAAGTGAAAAATGAAAGGGAAGTCGCTCAGTCATGTCCAACTCTTAGCAACACCATGGACTGCAGCCTACCAGGCTCCTCCGTCCATGGGATTTTCCAGGCAACAGTACTGGAGTGGGGTGCCATTGCCTTCTCTGGTGGAAAAGCTAGGGAAGCCCAAATCTATGTATATAATATTCAAACTGCCAACATCTGTTGGATCATAGAAAAAGCAATAGAATTCTAGAAAAAAAAAAATAAATATACTTCTGCTTCATTGTCTGTATTAAAAACATTGACTGTGTGGATCACAACAAACTGGGAGGAATTCTTAAAGTGATGAGAATACCAGACTACCTTCCCCGCTTCCAGAGAAACCTGTATGCAGGTCAAGAAGAAACAGTTAGAACCGGACATGGAATGATTGGTTCAAAATTGGGAAAGGAGTATATCAAGGCTGTATATCGTTACCCTGCTGATTTATTTTATATGCAGTATACATCATGTGAAATGCTGGACTGGATGAAACATAAGCTGGAATCAAGATTTCCACGAGAAATATCAACAATCTCAGATATGCAGATGCTACCACCCTAATGGCAGAAAGCGAAGAGGAACTAAAGATCCTCGATGAAAATAAAAGAGGAGAGTGAAATATCTGGCTTAAAATTCAGCATTCAAAAAACTAAGATCATAGCATCCAGTCCCATCACTTCATGGCAGATAGAAGGGGAAGAAATGGAAACTGTGACAGATTTTATTTTCTTGGGCTCCAAAATCACTGCAGAGAGTGACTGCACCCATGAAATTAAAAGACGCTTGCTCCTTGGAAGAAAAGCTATGACAAACCTAGACAGGGTATTAAAAAGCAGAGCCATCACTTTGCTGACAAAGGTCCATATATAGTCAAAGCTATGGTTTTCCCAATAGTCATGTATGGATGTGAGAGCTGGACCATAAAGAAAGTTGAGTGCTGAAGAATTGATGTTTATGAACTGTGGTGCTGAATAAGACTCTTGAGAGTCCCCTGGACAGCAAGGAGATCAAACCAGTCCATCCTAAAGGAAACCAACCCTGAACATTCATTGGAAGGACTGATGCTGAAGTTGAAGTGCCAATACTTTGGCCACCTGATGGGAAGAGCTGACTCATTGGAAGAGACCCTGATGCTGGGAAAGATTGAGGACAGGAAGAGAAGGGGATAACAGAGGATGAGATTATTGGATGGCATCACAGACTCAATGGATATGAGTTTGAGCAGACTCCAGGAGACAGTGAAGGACAGAGAAGACTGGTGTGATGCAGTTCAGGGGGCTGCAAAGAGCTGGACGTGACTTAGCGACTGAACAACAACTACAAAGATATAAGGGGTTGTTAAAAAACCTTTTTGAAAAAAAAAAAACCCTGAAAGAAAACTAAGGATAAGAAGATTGGATTTAATACAGAGAAAAGAAAGGGATAAACATCTTTTGAGCATCTGTTTTATACTGGATTTTCCAGATGAAACAGTGGTAGAGAATCCACCTGCCAATTCAGGAGATGTAAGAGACACACTGGAATCAGGATTGCCGGGAGAAATATCAATAACCTCAGATATGCAGATGACACCACCCTTATGGCAGAAAGTGAAGAGGAACTAAAAAGCCTCTTGATGAAAGTGAGAGAGGAGAGTGAAAAAGTTGGCTTAAAGCTCAACATTCAGAAAACTAAGATCATGACATCTGGTCTCATCACTTCATGGGAAATAGATGGGGAGACAGTGGAAACAGTGTCAGACTTTATTTTTTTGGGCTCCAAAATCACTGCAGATGGTGATTGCAGCCATGAAATTAAAAGACGCTTACTCCTTGGAAGGAAAGTTATGACCAACCTAGACAGCATATTAAAAAGCAGAGACATTTCTCTGCCAACAAAGGTCCATCTAGTCAAGGCTGTGGTTTTTTCCAGTGGTCATGTATGGATGTGAGAGTTGGACTGTGAAAGAAAGCGGAGAACCAAAAAATTGATGCTTTTGAACTGTGGTGTTGGAGAAGACTCTTGAGAGTCCCTTGGACTGCAAGGAGATACAATCAGTCCATCCTAAAGCAGATCAGTCCTGGGTGTTCATTGGAAGGACTGATGCTGAAGCTGAAACTCCAGTACTTTGACCACCTCATGTGAAGAGTTGACTCATTGGAAAAGACCCTGATGCTGGGAGGGATTGGGGGCAGGAGGAGAAGGGGATGACAGAGGATGAGATGGCTGGATGGCATCACCAACCTGATGCATCACCAACCTGATGGACATGAGTGAACTCCGGGAATTGGTGATGGACAGGGAGGCCTGACGTGCTGCGATTCATGGGGTCGCAAAGAGTCGGACACAACTGAGCGACTGAACTGAACTGAACTGAAGAGACATGGGTTCAGTCCCTGGATCAGGAAGATTCCCCGGAGGAGAAAACGACACCCCACTCCAGTATTCTTGCCTGGCAAATTCCAGGGACAGAGGAGCCTGGTGGGCTACAGTCCATGAAATCTCAAAGAGTTAGACATGACAGAGTGACTGAGTATGCATTCATGTATTTCATACTAGCTAATCACTTTTTATATAAAACCATTTCCTTTAATTCTAACCAAAACACACACACACACACACACACACACACACACCCCTCAAAAACCAATATGGGAGGCTATTATATTTCTCTTTTAAGCAGAGAGTAATGAATACAAAGATTTACATTCTGAAAATCAATCAGAATTATCTAAATTCAAACTCTGTACTATTGTTTACATGACATTGTTTCAACCGTCAAAATAACTAAAATGAAATATATTTTATGATTATCTCAGATATCACTTTTCAAAGGCTTTCTTCAAAGTCAAACTGAATTTCAGTCTTTCACAAAGTAAACAGGAATCCCATTTATATGCTCTTATAAAACTGTGTTTACCCAAAAGTCATTAATTTCAAAGCTTTCTTATTTAAATATTATTTCCCTAAGCATAAATCATCCACCAATAAAACTTACATTTTTAATGCTCTGTACCATGGGGTTTTTACAAATATGCTGATGTTAAAAAAAATCATTTCAGTTGACACACATCCACCTCTGGCATTTTTCCAGCAGAGTCTAGTGCTCCCAAGTATTTGTCCACAGAATATTCTGAACTAAATTTTTCTATATCAATTAAATTGCACTTTGAGAAAAGATCCCATGCCACCTACTGCTCTGGCTTCACACATCCGACCTATGGGAAATGCTTCTGTTTCTCGGCCTATGCCTCCTCATGCAATACTTCATCTGAGTATGAGGTCAGTAACTGGAGCGCCTTCCAGTCCACACTCCTGCCATCTCCTCTTTGGAGACCACACTTCCAAGGCAGTTCCTTAGTCCCTCACTTGCTTACATCTGTCTCCTTACTTTGAAGCTTTAATGACTTCCCATTTTCACTCTGGCTCAAATCCAGCTTCAAAGTTCTTTGGAGTTTTCTTCTATAAGTACATCCCTACCTGTAAAACTCGGACCTCTCGCCTTCCAAACAGTAAACCCAAGCATCCTCTCCTGGTGTTTATTCAGCCAGCAACTCTTTTTCATTTATGGGTGCTCACATGCCATGCAGCGCTAAGCTGCTGTAGTCATGTCCGACTCTTTGCGACTCTATGGACTGTAGCCTGCCAGGCTCCTCTGTCCATGCAGTTCTCCAGCAAGAATACTGGAGTGGGCTTCTATTTCCTCCTCCAGGGGATCTTCCCAACCCAGAGATTGAACCCATGTCTCTTAAGTCTCCTCCTGCATTGGCAGGCGGATTCTTTACCACTGGTGCCATGCGGGAAGCCAGGTGCTTCCATGGGCTGCTTCTTATGCACCAGATTCTCTTCCACCTTTCAACCATCTCCAGAGAAGAGGTCTAAACAAAAGATAAGCACACTGACCACTCCCAAGGAGGCACTGACACCTCATTTGTAACTGGAACAAGCTCCAAGGGCATGTAATCTCCAAAGATGCACAGAACCTGCACTTGTTTTAATGTTCTGCTATCACACCTTGAAATGCTTAATAATTAGACCTGGGGTCTCTACCTTTTCATTTTACACTGGGCCCTGCTAATTAGGAAGCCACTCCTATTTGCACATAATGTTGGCATGCTCTTGAGTTCCTACTCTCCCTCCATCTCCTCATACTTATCCTCTTCACCAAGGTCCAACTCAGGTTTCGTGTACAACTTCCAAAGGGATCATAAAACATTTCACACCTGTACTCCTCATTTGACCCTTTCTAAGTCATGCCCTCTGGTCTTAATAAGTTTTTAATGCCTGTGTTGAGGCTTCCCAGACAGATTTTAAACACCCTGAAGGTGTTTTTATTTTTTATATCATTTTGGCATCTTGTAAGAATTCGGTACCTAAGAGGTACTCTGGGGAACTCCCTTGTGGTTCCAGGTTAAGACGTCACCTTCCAATGCAGGGGGTGTGGGTTGGGGAGTTAGGATCCCACATGACTCGCAGCCAAAACACAAAAACATAAAATACAAGCAATACTGTAACAACTTTAATAAAGACTTTAAAAATGGTCCAAATCAAAAAGAATCTTTAAAAAAATTGAAAAGAGGCAATTTATATGTATTTTTAAATTGAGATGGAGTAAGCCTATAAAAATATAACTTTTTTTTTTTTTTTTACATTGAGCAAGCACTATACCTTATCCCCATCAGGACGCACAGAGTCATCTGCTTCTTGCATCTCCATGCTCAAAGGAGGCTGCTGAGGAGGAAAGGACTGCACTCATCCAGCCCTGTTCTTAATTATTGTGAAAGTGAAAAGAATGAAGGTGTTAGTTGCTCAGATGTGTCTAACTTTTTGCAACCCCAGGGACTGTAGCTCACCAGGCTCCTCTGTCCATGGAATTCTCCAGGCAAAAATACTGGAGCGGGTTGCCATTCTCTTCTCCAGGGGATCTTTCAGACCCAGGGACTGAACCTGAGGCTCCTGCATTGCAGGCAGATTCTTAATTGTCTGAGTCATTGGGGAAGCCTTAATTATTATGGACATCTTATTTAAAGCTACAATTATATGGACATATTTAATTCAATGGAGGAAATATTAGGACACTCAAATGGTCATAAATTCAGTTTTATCAGAAGATGCTATTTTATTCTCAATCTAACTTCTTTGTTTATCCCTTTTCTGGCTCTGAGCATTCAAATTGAGAAAGAGTTATTATAATAATCACTACCAAATTCTCTAGATTTGCTACATTGTAAACAAACCTTGAGACCTCACCAAAAGGGCTGGAACTTTGTCTGCAGTACAACACATTGGTAGTGGAGATTCTAGATTGTCAGGGTGGGTGCCCTTCTAGACTTTAATGAATCATTAAGCACAGGTTAACAAAGGATTTTGATCCTCGTGGATCATACCAGCTTACTTTGACTTGTGTACCCAGACCAATGGCTCTTTTCATATGTTCATAATTAATAGGAACTAGCTCTATAAGCACAGTTGCACGGGCATAGGCCTTATCAAGCCAGCACTGTGCAAGTCCCTGAAGCTGGCCCTGACCTAACCTGTAACAGAAGAGCAAGGATTAGGTTATGGCAGTGGTTCCAAATTTGACTGCTAATTCTCACCTTGGAGAACACTTGGGAAGCTTTAAAACTCCCAATATCCAGGCCAAAACTTAGACTATTTACATCTGAATCTCTAACAGTAGGATTTAGACATTTTTACTTTGTAAAACCTCCCCTAGTCATCCCTATATGCTGCTTAATTTGAGAAACACTTGGTTAAAGGGAAAAAAAAACACCTTTTTTTTTTGTTGTTGTTGAAAAAACACCTTTTTGTCATTGTAAAACCTTACCACTGAAGGGGTAATGCTTCACAACATAGACATTTTAGGCAGTGACACACACAATAATCTTTTGCTGCTTTTATTGTTATGTTTCAATTAAATCATAGGACCTGACTTTAAGTTAAGGTTGGTTATCAAGATCTAATGCATGATTTGATGTCAAAAATAAGCGGGCTGTGCTGTTAGTTTCTGTGTATTGTTTTAAACTGTATTCACTGCCAAAGAGTGAACAGGAAGGACCTAATCTCAGAGGTTTTTGTAGCTTCTCCATGGGCCCTGCTAAGAGTCACACTCCGTATATTCTCAGAGTTTCTCCAGATTCACTGGTTATACAATCTGTGATCTGAACAGATTTGGGTTTGGAGACTCATATTATGGTTGTAGACACAGACATATACATCAGTGAAGGTCAAATAAAATGAAGGTCTTTATCAGGGGATGTGCCACATTCTAGGACTCAGAAAAACAAGTCAATGAAATGAATATAGCTATAATTGCTGATAAAGCCCATTAAGAGGTCTTTTTGTGGTGATACTATAACTTTAAGAATTAAATTTCCTCAAAAATCAACAAGTAACCAGCCTCATCCAAATAGTAGCCATGGAAGAATAACATAAACATAAAGAAATTTCAGTTAGCTATATGAAAGGAAGTAAGAGGTTTGGGGTGGAGGAGAGCTGAGATTGCGGCAGCTTCTACCAAAAGGAAGGGAAAATGCCATATTGAAGTCCTGCCTACACAGTTAAGACAAGATAAAAATAAGCTCCTCTTAGCTGCTCTTTAGGAGGGAAGAAGCAATAGAGAGGCCATTACCGACACATGATTGAGGCTCCAGGAGAGGCAGGAGGCATTTAGAGCAAACCACAGTATTTCTGAAAGGGCCATTGAGGAAAACACTCAAAGGATCCCTCTTAAAGCTTCAGGTCAAATCCATTAAAAAATTATCCAGTGACTGGATCACTGCTTAGAGATGATGCCTCTCTAACAAGAAGGGCTTCCCAGGTAGCGCGAGGGGTAAAGAACCCTCCTGCCAATGCAGGAGAGGTAAGAGAAGTGGGTTTGATCCGTGGGCTGGGAAGATCCCCTTCCCACTCCAGTATTCTTGCGGCAACCCACTCCAGTATTCTTGCCTGGAGAATCCCATGGACAGAGGAGCCTGGAGGGCTACAGTCCACGGGGTGGCAGAGAGTCAGACACAACTAAAGCAACTCAGCGCAGCAGAGCACAGCTCACAAGTGATCACAGAACAACTGCCCGGAGCGCAGACAAGCCTCTGAAGAAGAGCACTGCCCCCTGATGCCATCCCTCGGGTGATTTGAAGTGACCTATTACTGAGAGGCATGAATGTATTTTCTGTCCTCTGGCGCAGGATTTAACCTTGACACTACTGACATTTTGGGACCAGAGAAGTCACTGCTGTGACTACGGGATTTTTAGTAGCATCCCTGGCTTCTACCCAGCAGATGCCAGGAGCAACCCCCGGTTATGACAAACCTGTCTGTAGACTTTGCCAAATATCCCCTTGGGAGACACAGCCAAATCACTCCCAGATGAGAATCATTGCTCTGAGTGAATTTTCCTGAGAAATTAATGATATTAGGACTTTGGAAATACACAAAAGAAGGCAGCAAATAACAGACCAGGTTCAGTTCTGGTTTAGATGTTATTTCAATGGGAGAATGCCTCCCAAGTGGATAATTCATCAGCAACAAAAGTGGGTAAGATTACTTTGAACAGTGGACTTGTTTGGAAGACTAAGAACTCACGGATTTCATATCTTTCATGATACATTACCCCATACAAGACAAAATCAAGAGGAATATGCTAGAAAAGCAAGTATCTTGGCCCATAAAAAAAAGCAAAAAGCTTAACAAACACTAAAACAGAACAAAGATTGCTAATCTTAGAAAACGGAAAAGAAGAGGTCGAATTAAGCAGATTTAAACTGTTAAGACCCATTTAGGTGTTTCTTAAAAAGAGAATAACTTACATAAATAGAACACTGGAGGCACATCTTCACTAGTGCGCACACACACACACAAACCTGTCAAAAGAAAAAAGTGTTTTTCTGCTGTTTTGAAAGTGGCACAAATTTCAAGGTCCAGGAAAGGAACAATGCTGGGGAAGATGACTAGGCAGAAGGAATCAAAAGGGCCAGGCTCCTGGGGTCAAAAGCAGCAGCAGGCTCACCTGCAGCCTCAGTTACGCCAATAAAATGCCACTTCTCCAGAGCAGAGGAGGGCACAGGGAGAGTATTTTGCTAGCGGCAGGTCTACAGACTCAAGACATTCTGCAGGGAGAGAGCAGCAAGACTTAAACTAATTCCCTGTTCATCAGACAGAATGACGATGACACCAATAGACTGAATCAGTCAACTCAACAATGGCATGCCAGAAACTTTATAAAGTGTAAGGGGAAATTCATAGAATTTGAAGATACTGGGAGCAGAAGAGGCACATCTCAAATATGACCTGGTGACTGGCAATGACAGTCTTGTAAATTTCTAGTTTTTGTATAATGGCAGAGAAGTCTCAAATATCATTTCTGGAGAGAGGAAGCTATACATTTAAGTGGATTCCATTTGCCCAGTAACTTGAAGACTTCTCAGAAATGAGTAAGCTCAAAGGCTATGCTTTCAGACAACTGGTATAGACTGAATGCTATCCTGGGCTTCCCAGGTGCTGCTAGAGGTAAAAGAACCCACCTCCCAATGCAGAAGTCATAAGAGATGCAGGTTCCTGGTAAATCTGAACCATGATTTCCACTCATCTTGCTTGTGGTGCATGAAAACTGGGACATGAATTTAGACTGTACTAAGATCTAGGTTCTAAGAATACAAGATTTTGACTTGGGTGACTATTTTTGGTCCATGGATCAGTCTGTTTCAAGTTTTTAGTGTGTACATGCTAAGTCATTTCAGTCATGTACAACTTTTTGCGACCCTAGGGACTGTAGCACTCCAAGCTTCTCTATCCACGGGATTCTCCAGGCAAAAATACTGGAGTGGGTTGTTGTACATTCCTCCAGGGGATCTTTCTGACCCAGGGGTTGAACACATGTCTCTCATATCTCCTGAATTGCCATTTGGGAAGCTGGCTGGTGCTAAAATAGTCTTATATGATCTTTCAGCTCTTAGGATTGTTTAAAAAGTGGGGCTCCCAAGAAAGATTTGGAATTGAAATAATTTAATTCAGATCCTTCAGAGATTCTGATAGAATTATATCCATGTCAATAAATAAGACAGTCCACAATTCCACTATGGAAAGAACCCTGGTCCTCCCCAGAACACCTAAGTGCGTGATTTCTGCCTGGAGGGCAGTGGGATTTAATTTTTGGATTTTGATGTGTCTGCAATTTAATAATGGAAAGGCTTTATATTGTTCAAATTTTACTGTTGCAGATATTTTTAAAAGCAGCTAGTTAGACTCATTGCATAATTCTTGGTGAGCAATTTTTAGTTCCAGAGGGTTTTTTTTTTTTATTTGACTTTACCTATTTGAGAATAGTCCTCATTTCCCTTTTATAGTCTCTTCCACTAATTTCTGTCTCTTCCATTATTTCTCACTCAGGAGGAGCCGCTGGTTCTGATTGTTTGGCCTGGTCTTCCTTCCTCAAGTAGGCTGTAATATTTCTTTGCCTGATTCCTCTGTCTCGGTTCCCTCCAACCTGTACAGTTCCGGTTCCTGGGGTCTCTAAGGGAGTGCCAAAGAAGTTTTTGTTCCTCTGGCACTGATAACATAGTAACTTAAATTGGTGATTCTCCTGCTTGTGCATGGGGTCTGGAGATGAGGGAAATAAGCTTTTCAGAATTGCACAGAACATTCTGCTTCTGCCAGGGCTGCTGGAACCATCAGGATCAGAAGATTCTCTCCCCAAACACGCCTCCCAGTAAGCAGACAAGTGAGCTTCCCCGGTCGCTCAGCTGGAAAAGAATCCGCCTACAGTGCAGGACACCCCGGTTCGATTCCTGGGTTGGGAAGGTCCCCTGAAGAAGGGATAGGCTACCCACTCCAGTATTCTTGGGCTTCCCTGGTGGCTCAGATGATAAAGAATCTGCCTCCTGCAATGCGGGAGACCTGGGTTCAGTCCCTGGGTTGGGAAGATCCCCTGGAGAAGGGCATGGCAACCCACTCCAGTGTTCTTGCCTGGAGAATCCCATGG
The DNA here is from genome assembly GCF_019320065.1 of Cervus canadensis. Taxonomy (NCBI): domain Eukaryota; kingdom Metazoa; phylum Chordata; class Mammalia; order Artiodactyla; family Cervidae; genus Cervus; species Cervus canadensis. The sequence continues at coordinate 40,863,048 of NC_057404.1, read as the reverse complement.
ACAGAGGAGCCTGCTGGGCTACAGTCCATGGAGTTACAAAGAATTGGACATGACTGAGTGACTAAGCAGAGCACAGTAGCAGACAAGCGCAGCTCCTGTCACCTAAACACTGGCCTCTACCTGAAGGACCCTCTCATGCGACTCTCAAGCTTCTCCTGTATCTCTGGCTCTTTCTGCTCAAGTACACTGCAGACGTTGAGGGCCAGCATCTTTTTAGTTTCTGGAGATTTTACATAACCCAAATTTTGGTCAAGCTCTAGCATGGCTTATTTTAGTGGTTCAGTCCAGTGAAGACTTAGGAAGAAGAAATGTCACCAACATGTATCCATATAACCCCTCCTGAGAAATCTACTTGCTTTAACATTATATTTTTATTCTGAAACCAGCTCTTCTAGCTCTTATGATATTTCCACTTCATAACGTAGGCCTTTGACACGTTTTATAATTGAAGATAGGTGGTCCTAAAAAATAAGTATTTTCAAATTCTATTCAAGAACATATTTCCTTTCATGAAAATAGAATCCTTGATCTGGTTAATATGAATCCAACTTTGCTTTGAACAGTTTGATACACACACACACACACACACACACACACATACACACACATATATATAGCAATTGTAAATCTGTTTGCAACAGATCAAGTAACATCTAAAAACATGGTGCTTTCATGTATGTTTCAATATTCTATTACTCAACAAATACATATCAAATGCCTACTAACTGCCAGACATTGTTCTGCCATTCTGAGGACACAGCCAAGAACAGAGTGAACAAAACCACCTCTGTATTGGAGCTTCTAGTGTCAGTTACATTCTAGTGAAATGCAGTATCCATGACAACAACAACAAGGTGTCTTTACTGACCTCACATGGAATCTCAGCAGGAACCACCACTGCCTGTGGTATGGTGCTTCCTGAAGCTTCTGATAATTCTTCAACTTCCTTTCTCTCACTGATTTGCCCAGAATGTTCCTTTCTTAGGTCTGGTGAAATAATGATCTCCAGGTAGTCTGCAGAACCTAAAGGAAAGTTCATTAATATGGATTATAATACAGCTAAGGCCATATTAAGTTCCTCCATTGTTATGAAAACTAATTGCTGAACAGTTGGTTTAATTAATATATGGGACAACGAAACTGAGTTTAAGATAGTCAAAATAATTGAACCAATGTTAATAATTAAAATGATGCCTCATAATTTAACTAGTATTATAACCTTAGCTACTAAACTAAATCAAATACATATTTTCATCTACTAGGTAAATATTTTCCTCCAAAAAAATCCAAATACCACTTTACATTAAAACAGTAAACCTGAAAAACATGAAACTATCTCCTTTCAATGACTGTAAATAAGAAAATTTATTTATTTAAAATCAGAACAATTTAACTCAGAACAATTATTTACCCTTTATGCATATTTCCAATTTTTAAAAACAATAGGCATAACTAGGAGACAATCTAAACAAATATTTCTATGAAACACTAGTTTAATAGTGAAATATTAGTGTTCATCAAAACGTTAATGTGTCCTGTGAAAAAAGTGTCTTCAATTAAATGATATGGGTTTCTTTATGGTAGTACTATTAAGAACACTAAAATATGCTAATGTGAATTTTGAATATAAGAAAGAGAAAAGTATTTGATTGTTTAAAAACGTAACAGTAATTCAGCATTTGGTCTCAATCATTAAAAAACTTTATTGAAGAGAAGAAGAGTTGTGTGAAGAGACATGGACAATATTTTTATTGTCCAAAGTCCAAAGCGTTTCCTTAGGGCACAGAACTAATATGACTGAAACCAAGGCTCTCACAACAGACACTCACAACTGTCATCTGTCTTTGGCCAACCGCAAAAGTACCCCTCAAATCCCTGAAGAAGGGTACTGGAGAAAAGGAAAACAGCTCCTAACAGCTGGAAATTGTCCTGATACCTTGTGAAGGCCTTGATGTTGCTAGGCGGTGGCCTCCCGTCCTGTTGAACACCAACAATCTCACAGAAAATCACCACCTCTAGACCACGCTGCCACCATGATGGGTCCAGTCAGAGATCAGGCTACTTTGTAATCATGTCTGAATCCAGGCAAAAACATGAACATTGTCCAAACCACAAAAGGAACCAAATATCCTGAATCGTGGCTCCTGTGAGTGACTTTGCTTTTTTACCAAGTCTAGCCTCAGCCTCTTTTCATTTTTACCTTCCAGGTAGGGCAACCAACTCCTCCCAGTTTGCTTGGGATTTTGGGGAGGTTGTATGCTGAAAATGCTGTGCCCCAGAAACCCCTCAGTTGCAGGGAGAGTTGGTTATCCAGCTTCTCAGTAAGAGTCATTAATAACGCAAATCATAAAATTACACCTGCTTTTTGACAGCAAGCAAAGAATAGCAAAGCCCTGCTTCCATGAACCCTTCCTCAAATCACAGTACAACCCTAAACCTACAGTAAGTCTTTTCTTAATACAATGTTACTGAGATGACCCATGGTTCGCCATGGTAGCCTTCACTTCATTGCTACTAGACAAAAAAAAATAAATAATAGTTCAAGTACAGGTGTGTTCCTAGTTCCTCTGGCAAAAGGAAATTGACAGCATGACAAGGAAGAAGAGTCAAAGGCAATATAGATGAAGATCTATATATAGATGAAGGTGGCTAGAATTTTGGTGTCATTGCATCTCAAAAGTGAAGTCACCATTCCTATCAGAGAAGCAGAGTAACAAAAGTGATGTCCTCTGGAGAAGAGCTATCCCCATGCTACACCTAAGAAGGAGTGTTTTTGTTTTTTTTTTTCTTATGAAAGTTACAGAATAAAAGCACAAAAGCACCTGGGATTTCCAGATTCTTCCAATACCAGTCTTGCTTGAAATGGCATGAAAAACAGCCTTCATTTCTCTAATGATTTAAGACACTTCCACAAGCAGTCTCATTCTCTCTTTCTCTCTCATGCTCTTTCATACAGACCCCAAAACAGTGAAAGGTTGTATAGAACTGACTCAATCACTTTGTGAATTGATGAAAGAACAAGAGAACTGATTTTATTTAATGCATCTTAAGAGGCATATGCTGTTCCACCATAGCAGTATCTAGGATGTTTTCTGCCAATTCATCTGTGGAATTAAGTTAGGAAGAGCTATCTTCTTTATTCTGAAGACATAATTATAGATGTGCAAAATATTTATCTCTATGAATGCTCACAGAAGATCTGTTTATAATGCGGAAAATTAGGAGCAGTCTAAGCAATAACAGACCAGATAAAAATATCTAATGTGATAAAAGATATTGTCACTAATTAAAATTCTATCAAAGAACATTTAACAGTAAGGAACAAGTTTATGACATAAGTGAAAAAATTCAAGTTACAAAATTGTCAATTTTGTAGGTTTCCATTTTAGTAAAATAAGAAGTATAGGACTTCCTGTTTCAGGTTCCATATTTAAGGAGCTTTGGAAGTCACCACTCTATCCTAACAAACAAAAAACTGAACAGACTAAAAATTCAACAACTCTTCTTTGATTAATTTTTTGTTTGTTTATGTTTGGCTGTGCTGGGTATTCACTGAAGCACTGGCTTTTCTCCAGTTGTGCAAGTGGGGGCTACTCTCTAGAGTGGTGCACGCCTTCTCATGGCCGTGGCTTCTGAAGTGCAATTGACAAATTGCTGGACACTCCACAGAGGACAAGTCTGAGAGTTAAAATCTCCAGGAGGGTTCAGCTAAAAGATTGGAAGGGACACATTATTTTGAGATTTAGCTCTAGGAGCTTGACCAGATTCCCACAGCAAATATTGGGGAACACTATTTCTAAGGAAATGGAAACAACCTTAGACACTCCAGAGCACTCTAGTCTTCTTAACAAGGCCTGCCCTCAAGAAAAACTAGTTAATCAGAGCCTAATCTACTAAGGTATTTTCAGAGTCCAACTGACCACAGGTAGGGAAATAACTAACTGTAGTTCACTATAACAAACCTCTCTCACCTAAAGGGGATAAACAAATGGAGAAATTCTTGTGAGGTTCACAGTCGACAGGCGTAGGCTTACTAAAGGACTGAGACCTAATCACAGGACTCTAGAAAGCCTCCTCCCCACACCTCACCACTGCATTCAGTTCAGTTCAGTTCAGTCGCTCAGTCGTGTCCAACTCTGCGACACCATGAATCGCAGCACGCCAGGCCTCCCTGTCCATCACCAACTCCCGGAGTGTACTCAAACTCATGTCCATCGAGTCGGTGATGCCATCCAGCCATCTCATCCTCTGTCATCCCCTTCTCCTCCTGCCCTCAATCCCTCCCAGCATCAGGGTCTTTTCCAATGAGTCAACTCTTCGCATGGGTGGTCAAAGTATTGGAGTTTCAGCTTCAGCATCAGTCCTTCCAATGAACACCCAGGACTGATCTCCTTAGGATGGACTGGTTGGATCTCTTTGCAGTCCAAGGAACTCTCAAGAGTCTTCTCCAACACCACAGTTCAAAAGCATCAATTCTTTGGTGCTCAGCTTTCTTCACAGTCCAACTCTCACATCCATACATGACCACTGGAAAAACCATAGCCTTGACTAAATGGACCTTTGTTGACGAAGTAATGTCTCTGCTTTTTAATATGCTGTCTAGATTGGTCATAACTTTCCTTCCAAGGAGTAAGCGTCTTTTAATTTCATGGCTGCAATCACCATCTGCAGTGATTTTGGAGCCCCCCAAAAAATAAAGTCTGACACTGTTTCCACTGTTTCCCCATCTATTTCCCATGAAGTGATGGGACCAGATGCCACCACTGCATTACTAAAGGTCTATGTGCAACAGTTCTTTTTACAGAGAATATTTGTGTGTGAGCTATGTCCCTTCAGTTGTATCCAACTCATCTCAACTCTGTGGACTGTAGCCCGCCCTCTGCCCATGGGATTCTCCAGGCAAGAATACTGGAGTGGGTCGCCATGCCCTCCTACAGGGTACCTTCTCAACTCAGAGATCGAACCCATGTCTCTTATGTCTCCTGCACTGGCAGATGGGTTCTTTACCATAACTAGTGCCACCGGGGAAACCCACATTATATCTAGTTATCAAGAAAAATTACAAGGCATACATACCAAAAGGAAGGGAGTACAATTTGGAGAGACCAGGGAAAAAGCATTTGTTTTCTGTTTTTGTTACCTTGTTCTTTGTTTCTGTTTTCTCTTCTACTGTTTTTCTGCCATTGTGTTTTACTGAACATTTTATATGATTCCATTTTTCTTCTTTTTTTATTTAGCATATCAGTCATACTCAAAAACATTTTTAGTGGTTATCCTGGAGTTTGCAATATGCATTTACAACTAATCCAAGTCCAGTATCAAATAACACTGTACCACTTTATAGATAGTTTTAGTACCTTATAATAATAAAATGATTACTCCTCCCTCCTATACTTTATATTACTGCTTTCATTTATGTCATTATATATAAACATACACAAGCATATATATGTAAAATTTATATCATATATTATATAAGCATACATTATTGAATATATTGTTGATAATATTTTGAACAAACTATTATCTTCTAGATCAATGGCAAATAGGAAATATATATATATACTTTAATTTTATCTTCAGTTATTCCTTCTTTGATGCTACAGATCTGAATTTCTGATCTATATTACTTTTCTTTTCACTATAAAACTTCTTTTAACTTTTCTTTCAGGCAGGTCCACTGATAATAAATTTTTCAATATTTTTTCCTGAGGAAAATGTCTTACTAACCATAAACAAGTGGAATTGGAAGTTAAAAATGGAATACCACTTACAATAGTCCCTCTACCTTTTTCTTTGTCCCTCTTCAAAATGAAATACTTAGGTATAAATCTAACAAAATATGTACATCAATATGATGAAAACCACAAAACTTTGATAACCAAAATCAAATAAGAACTAAGTAAATGGAAATATATTCTGTTCATGGATAGAAAAACTCAATAGTGTCAAGATGTCTGTTCTTCCCAATTTGCTCTATAGATTCAATTCAATCACAATAAAAATATCAGAAAATTACAGATATGGACAGACTGATTCTAAAGTTTATATGGAGAGGCAAGCGATCTAGAGTAGGCAACTTAATATTGAAGGTGAAGAACAATGTTGGAAAACTGATACTACACTACTTCAATACTTACTATAAAGTTACAGTGATCCAGACAGTGTGGTCTTGGGAAAAGAATAATCAAACATTTCAATAGAACACAATAAAGAGACAAGAAAGAGAATCACATAAACATAATTAACTGATCTTTGAGCAAGGAAGAAAATAAAACAATGAGGCAAAAAAAGTCACTTCAACAAAAGGTGATGGAATGACTAAATATTCACATGCAAAAAAAAAAAAAGCATCAAGATACAAACCTTACAACAATCACAAAAATTAACTAAAAATGGATCCTAGACATAAATGTATATGAAATTATAAAACTAGAAGACATTAATACCAGAAGAGAAAACCTAGATGACTTTGGGTATGATGATGCATTTTTAGACACAACACTGACGTTATGATCCATGAAAGAAATAATTCATAAGCTGGACTTCATTAAAATGAAAAACATGTCTGCAAAAGACAATGTCTAGAGAATTAGGAGATAAGCCATAGATTCAGAGAAGATATTTGCAAAAGACACATTTAGAAAAGGACTGTTTTCCAAAATTTATAAAGAACTCAAATTCAACAATTAAGAAAAAAACCAAATCAATTTAAAATCAGTCAAAGTTCTTAAACATCTCACCAAAGAAGACATATAGGTAGAAAACAGGCATATGAAAACATGCTCCACTTGTATGTCACTAAGGAAATGCAAATTAAAATAACAATGAAATAGCTCTATACACCTATTACACACCTATAATGGCCTATATTACACACACATTCTAATGGCCAAAATTTGGAACACTGACAATATCAATGCTACTAAGAATTTGGAACAAGAACTCTCATCAATCGCTGGTGGAAATGCAAATGGTACAACTATTTTGGAAGACATTTTGGTGGTTTCTGACAAACCTAAACATATTCTTATCATTCTAACAAATGCACTCCTTGGTATTTATTCAAGTGAATTAGAGAACTTATATCCACACAAGAATCTACATATAGATATTTATAGCAGCTTTATTCATAATTGCCCAAACTTAGGAGCAATCAAGATGTTCTTCAGCAAGTAGAATGAATAAGTTGTGGTTCATCCATACAAGGAAATATTATTCAGCACTAATAAGTGAAGTAAGCTATTAAAACAATGAAAAAACATGGGTAAAAAACCTTAGATGCTTATTACTAAGTGAAAGAAGCTACTCTGAAAAGGTCATACATAGTATGATTCCAACTATATGACATTCTGGAAAAGGCAAAACTGTAGAGACAGTAAAAAGATCTGGGATTGCCAGGGATCTGGAATAGAAGGGAGAGGAATGAATAGGCAGAGCTCAGATTTGGGGTGCAGTGAAAATACTCTTTATGATACCATTATACATTTGCCCAAACCCATAGATTGTACAATACCAAGAGTATAGCCTAAGGTAAACTATGGACTTTGAGGGATTATGCTATGTTAATGTAGGCTCATTCTTAAGTGGTGAAAAAGATGTACCATTGTGGTGAGTGATGATAATTGGGGTGGCTATATATGTAATTGGGGGTGACAGGGTGGAGACTATATGGGAAATCTCTGTATCTCCCTCTCAGTTGCTGTAAACCTAAAACTGCTCTAAAAAATAAAGTCTTTTAATATGTATACATATTCAGAACTATGCTGTAGAAATTCAAGACAAATTTTTGAATGCATACGAATAGTCTAGCTATATAAATCCAAGATACCTAGAGGTTATTTCTGATTGATGGAGACATGAGAAATTTTATTTTACACATAACTAACAATATCAGTTATTTTTAATATCTAATATACTTAAGAATCATTCTGAATCTATACTGAAAATATATTTGTTTTATAGATTGAACTATATACATTCCTCAAATACAGGAACAAAATGATCAAGATTACAGATTGAGCAAATTTCTTTACCCCTCCTCTACAACATGCAAGTGAAATTACAGAAAAGATTATTTTCTTTATGTATGATGATGGAAAAATGTGGAGGAAACATTGCTATTCAGATAATATATGAAATAAACCAGCTTACCACAAATTATTTCATGTTCAGGTGATTAAGCAATCTCCAAAATTATTAACTGAAATTAACTTGTCTTCACTCTTTTAAAGTAAACATAATCCTAGAGGAAAATTACAGAGATCCTGCTGCTGCTGCTAAGTTGCTTCAGTCGTGTCTGACTCTGTGCAACCCCATAGAGGGCAGCCCACCAGGCTCCCCCGTCCCTCGGATTCTCCAGGCAAGAATACTGGAGTGGGTTGCTATTTCCTCCTCCAATGCATGAAAGTGGAAAGTGAAAATGAAGTCTCTCAGTCGTGTCCGACTCTTCGCGACCCCATGGACTGCAGCCTACCAGGCTCCTCCGTCCATGGGATTTTCCAGGCAAGAGTACTGGAGTGGGGTGCCAGCAAGATAATTCTGTATAATTTTTTAGCACCCAATATTACACTGCAAACTTAGCAAAATAATAAAATAGTTAAGCATCAGAAGATAAACTTCCCTATGAATTAAGTTGCAAAAAATCATTATATATTTAATTTTTTTTTTTCATTTATTTTTATTAGTTGGAGGCTAATTACTTTGCAATATTGTAGTGGGTTTTGTCATACATTGACTTGAATCAGTCATGGTTTTACATGTATTCCCCCTCCCGTTCCCCCCTCCCACCTCCCTCTCTACCCGCTCCCTCTGGGTCTTCCCAGTGCACCAGACCCGAGCACTTGTCTCATGCATCCCACCTGGGCTGGTGATCTGTTTCACTATAGATAATATACATGTTTCGATGCTGTTCTCTCGAAACATCCCACCCTCGCCTTCTCCCACAGAGTCCAAAAGTCTGTTCTGTACAACTGTGTCTCTTTTTCTGTTTTGCATATAGGGTTATTGTTACCATCTTTCTAAATTCCATATATATGTGTTAGTATGCTGTAATGTTCTTTATCTTTCTGGCTTACTTCACTCTGTATAATGGGCTCCAGTTTCATCCATCTCATTAGAACTGATTCAAATGAATTCTTTTTAATGGCTGAATAATATTCCATTGTGTATATGTACCACAGCTTCCTTATCCATTCGTCTGCTGATGGGCATATGGTTGCTTCCATGTCCTGGCTATTATAAACAGTGCTGCGATGAACATTGGGGTGCACGTGTCTCTTTCAGATCTGGTTTCCTCGGTGTGTATGCCCAGAAGTGGGATTGCTGGGTCATATGGCAGTTCTATTTCCAGTTTTTTAAGAAATCTCCACACTGTTCTCCATAGCAGCTGTACTAGTTTGCATTCCCACCAACAGTGTAAGAGGGTTCCCTTTTCTCCACACCCTCTCCAGCATTTATTGCTTGTAGACTTTTGGATAGCAGCCATCCTGACTGGTGTGTAATGGTACCTCATTGTGGTTTTGATTTGCATTTCTCTGATAATGAGTGATGTTGAGCATCTTTTCATATGTTTGTTAGCCATCTGTATGTCTTCTTTGGAGAAATGTCTGTTTAGTTCTTTGGACCATTTTTTGATTGGGTCATTTATTTTTCTGGAATTGAGCTTCAGGAGTTGCTTGTTTATTTTTGAGATTAATCCTTTGTCTGTTGTTTTGTTTGCTATTATTTTCTCCCAATCTGAGGGCTGTCTTTTCACCTTACTTATAGTTTCCTTTGTTGTGCAAAAGCTTTTAAGTTTCATTAGGTCCCATTTGTTTATTTTTGCTTTTATTTCCAATATTCTGGGAGGTGGCTCATAGAGGATCCTGCTGTGATTCACCATTGCAACAAAAAGAATAAAATACTTAGGAGTATATCTACCCAAAGAAACAAAAGATCTATACATAGAAAACTATAAAACACTGATGAAAGAAATCAAAGAGGACACAAACAGATGGAGAAACATACCGTGTTCATGGATTGGAAGAATCAATATTGTCAAAATGGCTATTCTACCCAAAGCAATCTATAGATTCAATGCAATCCCTATTAAGCTACCAACGGTATTTTTCATAGAACTAGAACAAATAATTTCACAATTTGTATGGAAATATAAAAAACCTCAAATAGCCAAAGTAATCTTGAGAAAGAAGAATGGAACTGGAGGAATCAACCTGCCTGACTTCAGACTCTACTACAAAGCCACAGTCATCAAGACAGTATGGTACTGGCACAAAGACAGAAATATAGATCAATGGAACAGAATAGAAAGCCCAGAGATAAATCCACGAACCTATGGACACCTTATCTTTGACAAAGGAGGCAAGGATATACAATGGAAAAAAGACAACCTCTTTAACAAGTGGTGCTGGGAAAACTGGTCAACCACTTGTAAAAGAATGAAACTAGAACACTTTCTAACACTATACACAAAAATAAACTCAAAATGGATTAAAGATCTAAATGTAAGACCAGAAACTATAAAACTCCTAGAGCAGAACATAGGCAAAACACTCTCTGACATATATATTTAGTTTTTAAAACATACCAAATGTTTTTCAAAATAGAAACTTTTTAATACTGTTTTTTCAAAAAATTAACTTTTAGTGTAGTATTTTTATCTTTTGTTTTTATTTGTCAATTGATTAAATCCTCATTTGGAATGAGGACAGGTTTTCTGATAATTAACAAAACTCAGTGGAGCCTGAAAAAAGATAGAATCCGTTATTGCTATCATACTTGAACTGCTTTCATTATAGTGATCTGATGAAAAAAGAAGTTATTCCTCAATACCCAATGACCCTTCAAATCTATCAATAGGTCAGAGACAAAGCAAGGTTTCGGTTTTCATCATAAATAATTTGGGAACAGAGAGAGAGAGAAAGGCAAGCAATAATATAGAAGACATATGTCTGCTGCTAAAAAAACCTTCCTGTCGTCTCATGCAACCTTGGAAGAAAAGCTTCAATTTCCTCAATTGTTTTTATGGGGTAAATGACTTCCTTGTTGGATTGTTTTGATTACATTTAATAAAATGTATTGTGTGTCAGGCCTAGGATAGACACTCAAGATTAGTCTCCTTCTTCTAATTTCTGATATCAAACTGAATAAAAGCAATTTTTTTTTATTTTCAAAAGATCATAAATCCATCTTTCTAAGTTTGTATGGCTAACTATGATTCAGAAAGCACTGCAACATATTCCTGGAATGTCAATACTGAACATACTTTTTTGGACAGATTTATAATTTAGTAAACAATTCTTTAATCATAATGTAGCTGATACCATTAAGTATGTTTAAGGCAGTACAGATTCTAGCATGCTCTTCTGGAGTTTTAATGTCATACTAAAGACTATAACATTCCCTATCATTCAGGGAAGTAAACAGGTGTTTTCCCAAGAGGTAAAGGAAACAGATAAACTACACAAAAAGATGTAATTTTACCAACCTTTTAGTCTAGTCCTCAGGTATCTTAATCTTTGTTGTCTGTGGGGCATTACAAAAGACACAAAATAAGGAATATTTCATTCAAGGCTATGTCCAAAGAAAAATAATAATGATCATAATACAACTTCTTACCTAACAAATATATATAAAAACTCAATATAATCAAGTAAATGTTGGTTTCCAATAATAAAAAGATTAATCTACATTACTTAAATATGCACATTTATCCTGGCACTGAAACTGCACAAACTCTACCAATTCTCTCAAACGTAGGCATCAGTATATATTTAATTTTACTCTTAGTACTTTAGTCTTTTTATTTTAGTCTGTAACAAGCAGGAATAGTTCTAAGACAGAAAATATGTAAGGAGATGCTGTTTTTGGTAGCCTGTGTGTTCCATTTTTATCTGCATTTCTGTTCTATTCTGTTTATTATATTTTCTCCTTTTTCCTATCCTTTCCCCTTCTCATAATCCATCACCCATTACCCACTATTCCTTTAAGATACATTATCTTACCCACCTCTTAGTCAAACTAACTACACAAAAATGATATCATATCTTGCAACTCAAGACTATTGTCTTCAGACCAGCAGTTTATTAGACATGCGTACTTCTAGCCACCACCCTAGAGCTACTGAATCATAATCTGCATTTTAAAAGGATCCCAAATGATTTGAATGCACACTGAAGTTTGAGAAATGATGCACATTAACAATTGGTGTGATACTGTTTCATAACATTAACAAAGCATGAGCCACTAAATGAAATCATATCGTGTATTTATTTTCTTCCTTGCTTCTTGTCCATCCATCTAGAATGCAACTGTTTGAGGTCAAATAATTAGTCCTTTTTACCCTTTTATGTATCTCTGGTACATACAATAGGGCCCACTCAGTTGTATCTGACTCTTTGTGATCCCATGGACTATACAGTCCATGGAATTCTCCAGGCCAGAATACTGGAGTGGGTAGCCTTTCCCTTCTCCAGGGGGATCTTCCCAACCCAGGGATCAAACCCAGGTCTTCCGCATTGCAGGTGGATTCTTTACCAGCTGAGCCACACTGGAAGCACCCTTTAACACAGCAGATGCTCAATATTTATATGAGTAGACATAGTGATAAGATGTTGTGTATTCACATGCATAGCAGATGTAACTATTTGTTGCTTGATTTATGATTAAATATATCCATGTCTGGTTTTTTATTTGGGAGGTAAGTAGAGTTGTGGCTTGTATCTGAAGGACAGTGTTTTGTTCTATCTGCCAGACTCTTTGCCTGGCTGTTTTAAGGAAGTACATCTGTATTTCAGTCAGTACAACCCTTAAGGAAGGGAACTGAACAAGTTAGAGAAAATCACCAAAGCTTAGAAAGCACTAAGCTCTCCTACACATTTTCATTGTTTACACTTTTTCTGAGAGTTGCTAAGGCAATACTAGCATTAGCTATTCTATCGACAGGCTTCTGCCTGCCAAAGAATCTGCGTGCCAAACAGGAGACCAGGGTTCAATTTCAGGGTCAGGAAGATCCCCTGGAGAAGGAAATGGCAACCCACTGCAGTATTCTTGCCTAGGAAATCCCAAGGACAGAGAAGCCTCGTGGGTTACACAGTCCACGGGGTCACAAAAGAGTTGCACATAACTTTTTGACTAAACAACAACAACAATGCTATCGACTGTTATTTCCTGCAACTGGATATATGAAACACTTAGATGAAAGAACTGAAATTCCAGTTAATGAAATGAACCCTAATTACATCCTCCCTGAAGAAGTTTAACACATAATCCCTTTCAGCAGAGTATCCAGAATGAAATAAAATCAAGATTTATTGAATAAGATTGCAAACAAAAACTGACCATCAGACTTTCGACTATTGCCTTTAATGAATGACACTGTAAAGTATTGACTCTATCCTGATTGCTGTATTTTTGAAGTCTAGGTTATCATAAAACTTTGTGTATAAATTGATCATCCCAGGTTTAGATGCTAAAAATAATACAAGGGATTTACAATTCATGAGTAGGGAAATGACTTTTTGTGGTCTTAGAAAATATTCCACTGAAATACCTAGTACATGATAATGTACACTTAACCCAGATAAATTCAGCAATTTACCAGTTAGTCTTTCTGTTAGTCTTTTCTTAGAATTATGTAAAAGAAAAAACAGATTAATCTGAATAGAAATTCATGAAATGTATGGTTTGAGCAACATTCCAAATGAATGAAACAATTTTTGTTATGATGTTCACTGAACATAAAAGCATATATATGTACATGTGTGTAGATGTATGCACATATTTGTGTATCATACATATACATAAATGATATAGATTTATAAGTATACTGCCATATATGCGTATGTATATATATATAATAGGGCAAGAAAAAATTACTGTTATTTTAACAGTGATTATTTTTGAGAGGTAGGAATAAAAGTTATTTTCAAAATTTCCTTTTTCATCCTTTATAATATGGGCTTCCCAGGTGGCTCAGTGGTAAAGAATCTGCCTGCCAATGTAGGAGACGAAAGAGATGCGGGTTTGATTCCCGGGACAGGAAGATTCCCTGGAGTAGGAAATGGCAGTGCAATCTAGTACTCTTGCCTGGAAAATTCCATGGACAGAGAAGCCTGGTGGGCTACAGTCCATGGGGCAGCAGGGTCAGACAGGACTGTGTGACTGAGAACGCATTCCAAACAATACAAATATTACTTCCAACAATCAGACAAAAATGAACATCAACAAAAATTATTCATCATTTTCACAAGGTGAGAGGACAGCAGCAATTCTATTTTTTATAATCAAATTTATGTATTTTTACATAAGTAATAACTATTCTTTATGTATAATTTTTGGCCTTTTATAGAGTTCATGAGGTTCTCATGACAGGTATACTGGGGTGGTTTGCCATTCCCCGCTTCAGCAGATCAGGTTTTGTCAGAACTCTCTGCTTTGACCTGGCAGTCTTGGGTGGCCCTGCATGGCATGGCTCATAGCTTAATTGAGTTACACAAGTTCCTTTGCCATGACAAGGCAGTGATCCGAAAGCCTTTGACTGTGTGGATCATGACAAGCTGTGGAAAGCTCTTACAGAGATGGAAATACCAGACCATCTTACCTGTCTCCTGAAAAACTTATATGCAGGTCAAGAAGCAACAGTTAGAACCCTGTATGGAACAACTGATTGGTTCAAGATAGAGAAAGGAGCAGGACAGGGCTGTCCACTGTCACCCTGTTTATTTAACCTATATACTCAGCACATCATGAGAAATGTCAGGCTGGATGAGTTGCAAGCTGGAATCAACATAGGAGGGAGAAACATCAACAACCTCAGATATGTGGATGATACCATTCTAATGGCCGAAAATGAAGAGGAACTTGATGAGGGTGCAGGAGAGTGAAAAAGCCAGCTTATGACTAAATATTAAAAAATCTAAGATCACGGCATCCGGCACCATTACTGCATGGCAAATAGAAGGGGAAGAGGTGGAAGTAGTGACCAATTTCCTCTTCTTGGGCTCCAAAATCGCTGCAGACAGTGACCACAGCCATGAAATCAGACTGCTTATTGGCAGGAAAGCAATGACAAACCTAGACAGTGTGCTGAAAACCAGAGACACTACTTTGCCGACAGAGGCCTGTATAGTCAAGGCTATGGTCTTCCCAGTGGTCATGTACGGTTGTGAGAGCTGGACCGTAAAGAAAGCTGAGCACCAAAGGATTGATGCCTTCAAACTGTGGTGCTGGAGAAGACTCCTGAAAGTCCCTTGGATAGCACAGAGATCAAACCAGTCAATCTTAAGGGAGATCAACACTGAATATTCACTGGAAGGACTGATGGTGAAGCTGAAGCTCCAGTATTTTGGTCATCTGATGCAAACAGCTGACTCATTGGAAAAGTCCCTGATGCTGTGAAAGATTGAGGGCAGAAGGAGAAGAGGGCATGAGGATGAGATGGCTGGAAAGCATCACCAATCCAATAGAACATGAACTTGGGCAAACTCTGGGAGATGGTGAGGGACAGGGAGGCCTGGCATGCTGCAGTCCATGGGGTTGCAGAGTCAGACACCACTGGGTGACTGAACAACAACAATGTATAATTTAGAACACACAAAGAAAAAGAAGAAAATAAAATCACCTATAATATTATTTCCAAGAGATAACCCTCCCTAACTTTTGATATATATACCTAATAGTCTTTTTTTTTTGAAGAATACAAATGCATATTTTTGAAAAACTAAAATGGGACAGTCTTATATGTATTTATACTATTAGGTAAATAATAACTCTTTATATGCTAACAGCTCTTTGCAATCAAAATGTTCACATACATTGCATTTTATTTTGAATACACAATTAAAATTATAATCCCATTTCAATGCTGGATTACTGAATTTTTGTCAACCATTTAAAACTATTTGTATGTAGTTTTAAAATTCTGTGAGCCAGAAACTATTTTTCCACCATAAGTTATTCAGTCAAATAGAATATTTTATTCCTTTTCTAATGTTTCAAAGCTGTGAAGAAAATTGTTTAGTCGCTAAATTGTGTTTGACTTTGCAACCCTATGGACCATAGCCTGCCAGGCTCCTCTGTCCTTGGGATTTCCCAAGCGAAAATACTGAGGCGGATTGCCATTTCCTTCTCCAGGGTATCTTCTTGATGCAAGGATAGAACCAATGGCTCCTGCATTGGCAGGCAGGTTCTTTACCACTGAGCCATATTAATTCTTATCAAACAGGCTTAAAAAAATTAAATGTAGATACAGTTAACCCAGGATTAATGTAATAAAACCCTAAGTAGTAAATTCAATAGCAAAACCTTAAATTTCACAAAATAAATGATGAGGCTCTTCTGGTACTTGAAATTTCAATATTGTTTAGAAAATTATTAGAATTTGTTTTCCTCCTAAGAAGCTTTAGCAATTTAATTAGGGAGACATTACTTTGTTTATATAGCTTCTTTACCTAGCTAGGAACACTGACACCAACACTACATGCTAGTTGTTAGATAAAGACCACCGAGGACCAGGCATTCAGGTTGGCTTTCTCAGAAGAAGGCTTTAAATGCAAAATGATGAAGAAGAGAAAAAGAGAATATTCTAGTCACTGAAAACAATGCTCAGTCAGTCTCTTCTTCAATCTCTATGAGATTGAAGAACTGACTGTCTTGTTTGTTGTTGAACACATGATAGGTGCTCAAAAATTATTTTTAAAAAGAATGAATTAATATATTTTAATTGGAAATGCTTGAAGGAAACGAGATTAGAGGAAGTGGACCAAGAGTGGAAAAGTGACAACCTCTCTTTGTGAGGAATCTGTCTATAATGGTCTTCCCTTTGAGACTCAGGGAACCATCCATATTAATGACAATTTTAGTGTCTCTATTTTTTGTGTTGTACAGGTGGGCTTCCCTGGTAGCTCAGACAGTAAAGAATCTGCCTTCCGTGCAGGAACTTAGGTTCGATCCCTGGGTGGAGAAGATCCCTTGGAGAAGGGAATGGCTACCCACTCCAGTATTCTTGCCTGGAGAATCCCATGGAAGGAGGAGTCTGGCAGGCTACAGTCCACGGGGTTGCAGAGAGTAAGACATGACTGAGTGACTAACAATTTCACTTTTTTTCACTTATTACAGGTTATCTACACATAGCAACTAGACATGGAACAACAGACTGGTTCCCATTAGGAAAAGGAGTACATCAAGGCTGTATATTGTCACCCTGCTCATTTAACTTCTATGCAGAGTACATCATGAGAAACGCTGGGCTGGAAGAAGCACAAGCTGGAATCAAGATTGCCGGGAGAAATATCAATAACCTCAGATATGCAGATGACACCACCCATATGGCAGAAAGTGAAGAGGAACTAAAAAGCCTCTTGATGAAAGTAAAAGAGGAGAGTGAAAAAGTTGGCTTAAAGCTCAACATTCAGAAAACTAAGATCATGGCATCTGGTCCCATCACTTCATGGGAAATAGATGGGGAGACAGTGGAAACATTGTCAGATTTTATTTTTTTGGGCTCCAAAATCACTGCAGATGGTGACTGCAGCCATGAAATTAAAAGACTTACTCCTTGGAAGGAAAGTTATGACCAAGCTAGATAGCATTCAGTGAGTGACTACATTATTCTAGCAAGTGGATAGAGTCCCCATCTTTCCCCTCCTAATGTAGCAAATTCAATCACAAGTTACCCTCAGGAAGCTGGGAAGTTTTTAGTGATGATGTTTTCTAGTTTAGCAAATGAAAAGGTATGCTACAAGTTCATTGGCTAAGAGGAAAAGAATTTCAAATAGATATCTGTTCTAGAATGAATACCCATGATTTTATTAACAAGCTTCCTCGAGAGTATTAATAACAGCTAAAAACTACTGAACATTTACTATGTACTAAGTACTGTTGTTAGTGTTTTGCATACATTAACACACAATGTATTGAAATGTCTACAACTCTATGAAGTAGGTGTTAATATTAACCTCATCTTATAGATTAATTCACTGATTCTTTGAATAAATACTCAGTGGAGAACCCCAGGGATGGTGGAGTCTGGTGGGCTGCCGTCTATGGGGTCGCACAGAGTCGGACACAACTGAAGTGACTTAGCAGCAGCAGCAAGCACCAGTTATGTACCAGGTGATCTACAAAGAGCTGAGGTGAATCTTTCTTCCTAGGACTTGCAAGCTAAAGAGGTAGAGGCAAAAAAAAAAACAAACAAAAAACAAAAAAAACAGGTGTAAAATATGGAGTGTAGCAGATGCTAGGAAGAAAATTAAAGCCAGGAAGGCTGATGGAGAGTTCTGGGAGGTAGGGAGGGAGGTGATGTTTCAAATGAGGAAAACAGGCTATAAGCAAGAAATGAACACTTCCAAGGCCACAGAGCTACTTACTGCTGAAGACAGGGCTTTCCAGGTGGCTCAGTGGTAAAGAATCTGCCTGCCAATGCAGGAGATACAGGAAACGCAGGTTCAATCCCTGGGTCCAGAAGATCCCCTGGAGGGGGAAGTGGCAACCCACTCTAGTATTCTTGCCTGGGAAATCCCATGGACAGAGGAAGGAGTCTGGTGGGTTACAGTTCAAGGGGTCAAAATGAGTCGGACACATATGAACACACAGGGAGCAAAGAGGAATAGCTAGTCAGACTTCAGGGACCTCTAATCTCTGTGCAGTATCCCACCCAAAGTTAAATCCCTGCATATGACAGTCCATTAATCATGAGAATAATCTTATAGAATCAAAGTCACACAATTTTCCAAGTTGTTAAAAACAACATATGGCCCAAAACTTCAGTGAAAATGTCTAAGGCATTAATTCCTATGATAGCATAAGATTACACTCCATTTGACATTAAATTGATGTTCTAGTTAGGATCCTTAATTTACAAAGAAAGGGCAATTTGCATGTGAGAGTATATGTTTACCAGTCTTGCTGTTCAGTGAATTATCTCACAAGAATGTTTTATATTAGAAAGAATTCCCAGGGGTGGTTTGTATGTTGTTGAACTGATTCTCACTGCCAGAGAAAATGATTCTTTTTATAGTGCCAAACATGTGGAATCATTATCAGTAGGTAATGATGATTCTTCACAGTCCAAATTAGGTTTGAAGGAGCAAATACAGTTCTGACATTTTTCCTTCTGCAAATTCTTTACAATCATCTAGAGTAGAACATGAACTTGGACAGCAGACTGTCCTTGGTATTTTATTTTAAAAAATGTCCACCAGTATTTTATGCATTTTAAATAGTAATCAACATTTGAAACTGATATCCAAGACTATTTCCACAAAATACCAGGGACTCTGTACCTGAGGATTTTATTTTAATTTCCAAATTAAATAAAGTGTAAATAATTTTAGTATGTGTTATAGGTTTTAGTTTTCTATTTTCATGTGACTAGACAAAATGACTTTGAAATTGCTTGCTTTCACATAAAAGCAACCTTTAAAGGATACTTTCATTCTCTCAGAAATACTGTATATAAGCATCATATTTTTTAACTTGAATAAAAATAGTAGAAGCTGAGTCTATACACCTCTGTACACTTTTAGGGAAGCAATAAGTTTTGGTTTTCTTTTTTCCCTTTTATTCAGCGAGATATACTAATAAGAAAGATGACTTCACTTAAGCCTAGGAAAGTTTCTCCTGGGGCTTACTTTATTGATAGATAAGATCCTAAGAGAAGTTTTCAGGTTGGGATAAAACAAGAGGTAACATGTACTGAGTTCAGATTAACTCTCAAATACCCTAGGTAGAGATTTCTGCAACATGGGAGAGACTGGTTCGATCCCTGGGTCACGAAGATCCCCTGGAGGAGAAAATGGCAACCCACTCCAGTATTCTTGCCTGGAGAACTCCATGGACAGAGGAGCCTGGCAGACTAGAGTGCATAGGATCACAAAGAGTTGGACACGACTGAGCAACTAACACTTTTCACTTTTTTTTTTTCACCCTAGGTAGAGATTTTTACACATAATCATATTAAATATTCACAACTGTCCTAAAATACATAGTATTATTTTCTCACTTCACTGATAAAGAAATGGAGTTTAAAAAAAGTTAAACTGCCATAGTTCACAGAGCCAAACTCCAATCCAGGAGTATACAACTCTAAACCTTTTGCTTATGGCCACAGAGGTATAGTCTGGCTTGTCCACATACATCATGGGGGTCCCCAGTTTCACACACAAAACGCTCTAGCAAGTTGGCCTCATCGGTAGGCCTGCTTCTGTTAAGAGTGAAGAAGAATCTAATGAGTACTTCGTTTGATTCATTTGTGAGAATGCTCTATTCCCACTGTAGCCATACCAGTCTCCCAGTCCCTGAACATAACCATCATCTTTCACATTCATTCATGCATTCTCTTTTCCTTTGCCTGCTGTGCCAGTCTCATTTATCCTCCCAATTAATTTTCAACACTCCTATCAATGGTTGCTCCTGGTAGAAGACTTCTTCCAAATTCTCCATGACTCTGTACTATCTACTTCATGAGAAAGTGTGAAATACAGGAATTCCCTGGGAGTCCAGTGATTAGGATCCTATGTTTTCACTGCTGAGAGCTCTAGTTCAATCCCTGGTCACACAACTAAGGACCCACAAGCTGTGCGGTGTGGTCAGAAAAAAAGAAAAAGAGAAAGGTGTCACATGGATCACATTATTTACACATTATTTGTTTCCTTTCTCTGTCATTAGTGAGCTCTTGATAGCAGAAGCTGGGTGATCTTTGTTTCTACCTCAACTCTAAGTATCCACCAAAAGCCTGCCACACAGTAGAAGTTCAATAAATGTCGGTTGGCTAAAACCATTATTTAGTGGAAACTGAACCAAGCCAAAGGGAAAAAAAAATGCATTCCAAATAAGGCACTTGTGCTTTATAGCCAATACACATAATTCAAAGAAGATTATTCAAAGTTGAATAATGAGGAAAAACAAATTACACAGATACGGCACTGTCTTGCATGGGAACTGGGGAAACATATTAGACAAAGAGTATATTAATTTAGGGGGTTATGGAAAAAGCACTCCTAATATCTAAATGTCTCAGGATTGTAGAGGAAAAAAACATGACTAATATCTAAATGTTAACAATAAAGGGAAAATGATAAAACGCTTGATTCTAATGTTTTAATTAACAGCATGAAAATATACCCTTGAGGTCAAAAGGCTAATATGAAAAACGTGTCTACACTGATGAAGACCAGAATAATCTGCTTATGACTAAAATACCGTTGAAGAAGAACACTCTGGGGTATCATTTAATGTTAAATCAAAATTAATATCACAGAGTATTTGTCATGAAAAGTACAAAATAGGGAAGCAATATTGACATGGAAACATGAAAACAAAACTCATAATAATGAAATGAGACCAATAAAAATGATATGCATACTGGAAAGATGATAGACAGGAAAAGTAGATAATTTTCTTGGCTGCAATTTTGAAATATGATGCCTAAAATGAAAATGTTTCAAGTGGAATATTCAGAAACTTATCTACTTTAAAAGTTTTTAAGTACTGCTATACTAGTCCAGATGGGAAAACTTTCTGAAGTTCATTTAGCATAAGAAAGTTACTGAATTCGAAAGACTATATAATATTGTCTTCAAATAAAATATATTGCAAGTTTGTTCATGTAAATTAAGTCACAGGGCCTAAGATGTAAAATACGCTCAAGTGTGACCCTTCTGTTAAATATAGAATGCGGAATTGTTTTATGAAAGCTTAAAATCTTCCCACAATTGAAACTATAGATAATAAAGAAGAGGATTCTGCCTGTGACAGTATTTCCTCAGCAAAGCTGACTCCAATTATTGCCACTTCAGGTTTTAAGAACACTCTGATTACACTTAAGAGTATCTCTACATCTAAGAAGGTAACAATGAGCTGGTATTCCCAAGGAACCCTAAAAATAATTTTTATACATCAAACAAAAATCGGTTCAGTAGTTATTTATTTTAAATTGGGTGCTAGATGTATCTGATCCACATTCCATCTCTGTCATTTCCTAGTTGCCTACCCTCCCATGCTTGTATTTTTACTTAAAAATCACAATGGCACTAGTATCCAGACATTTTGTGTGAATTGAATAAAAATGTGCATAATGTTCTTATAATAGTGTTTGACATGTAGAAATTTGTAACTCACAGAAATTCATTAAATATTAGAAAATAAATATTTTTAAAATGTAAGGCATAAAAGAATGGATCAGTCAAGAACAAATAATGGAAGTGAAGTGATATGTTCCCTCATGCAAGCACGAGCACCATTGGAGAACTGGAATTCAGAGGGGAGAGGCCAGCATCTGGACTCAATGTGGATTTTCCCAGACTCCTGCCCACATGGATACTATGGGTCCTACATAAACAATTTAATGTCTCAAGGTCTCATCTGTCAAATGACAATGTTGGACAAGATATTATTTGAGACCACTTTTAACTCCAGAACTCTAGAACGAGTCTATGATTTCTTCAGAAAAAGAGGGTTTTTAAAATAATCCTTTATAGTAAATACAATCCTCATCATATATTTATATCCCCATCATATATTTATATCTTCTTTCATTTTCTAATAGTTCATCTGTTTATGGCTTATTTTTGCTTCCCCCTACATCAATATTTTGCACAATTATATGTAAGTAAGATTGCCATTACCATTTAAATCTATGCTTCCATACATTAATATTTTGTTTGTTTTGAGGTATTTGTTCCATACTAGAGTCTTTCATTACAGTATGACATTGATTTTGGTGAGATTTTCATTTTACCTTGGAACACATATCATTTCAGACCCAAAGCCAAATTTGACATTCTGGTCTTTTTCTCTAACATAAACTATGATTTTGTTTCAAAGTGATTCTACATACATGTTTGGAAGTATTCTCTCAACAATTAAACAGGCTGTATTCTACATTATAAGAATTTATCTTTGGAATGAAACTGTCAAAATGTTCACAGTGATTGCTTCAAGGTATTGTCATTCTGAGTGACCTTTTTTCCTGGCTTCTTTCATATTTTCTGTGCAATTCAGAATTTTTATAATAAGCATATCTTATTTTCATAATTAGAGAATAATTTAATTTTTTAAAATGTATTTCTTTGGATTTTATAATTCTTATCCGTAATTCAAAGTTGGTTTCATATATTTAAGATCACATAAACTATAAAATTAAATATCTGAAATTATATAGTATCTTTCCTAATAAAGAAAGTAGGGAAAAAACACCAATTGTAAGCTCTTTCTAAATTCTAAACATCTTTCAAAGACTGACAATTAAAGATTAGATATATATCATATTTTCTCATATTTTAAAAGAATTTCAATGAGTTGTAAAGAACCTGGCCAGTTGAATAAGAAAATTATTTGTGTATGGTTCTAATCATTGTGACTAATGGAATAATGATTGAGAAAATCCCCCATGCTTAAGAAGCTTCAGACTAGAGAAAGGAATGATAGAGCATTTATTAGGGTGTTGGGAGGCATTTTAGTAGAGTTGAAAATTCATGTTCTCAATTATCAAATTACCATAATGTTAGTCAAAGAGAATTCCTGCTGAGGTACTTGAATAAAAGGAAAAGTTGAATAAAAGCTAAGCTTCTTCATATGGGAAACTATTAAAGAGATTAAGAAGCATTATTTATATCCATTTTCTAGCACTATAATACTATTAAGATTAAAAAAAATGCAGACACAGGATGAACTTAAGAGCAAGAACTGTGTCGATTTCCACTTGTCCCCAACATTCCTATTACAATTCAAAAGAAACTTATAATTGCCTAGTAAGTAGTACAACCATAAAAATTTAATGGATAAATATAGTTCCTCGGAACAAATGTAATTCCAACTCTGCTATTATGCAATTTGTAAATGGGAATTAAAAAATATAAACTCTTCCAATATACAGGAATATTAAGACATTAGTAAAAAGTAATTTGAAATGTCTCATGCAAAGTTAAAGTGAAAATTATAAATCCTAAATATATGAGTGTAAGTGAATTCCTGTTTGGTGGAAACATAAAATGTCTGACTTAAAATCTTTACTTATTTCTCAATATAATATAAACTATTGTGTTTCTCAGTGAAGAATTAAAAACTAAAATATAAGGGCCTCTTGCCCTATTTCCTATGTGAAATATAAACATATGGTAAATCAGTGTTAAAGGCACCAGTTTGTATCAAGCTGTTTGTTGATCTGATATGATCTTATGTTTTATTATCTTTCAGAATAAACCTCAGTGTGAATGAGAAAATGTCACTGATGTTAAGAAAATAAAGTTTAAATTGTCTGTCTAGAAAAATAATTATTGCAACTAGTAAATGGTTGGTTACCAGCTAGAGGAAGGGGTGTTTAAGTCAAACACAACTCATATGTAATATTTCCTTTCAAATTTGATGAGAGTGTCTCCATCATCACTTGAGAATGGAGTTCTATGGATCTGAGATACATAGACCTCAGGATATTTACCGTGTTGACATAGATTTCAGAGCTAGATATTTTATTCAATAAGAAACAGTGGTATTTTGCTTTTTCATGGGCTCTTTACATAGTTTCTTCCTTTAAACACTAGAGTTAATATTCAGAGAGGCCTTTGAATGGTGCTGTCAATAAGCAGATGACTATTTCCCATGAAGAACTGAACATGAAAAAGAAGAGCAGTTTTTAGAAAAAGTGAAAAGAAAATCAACTAAGAGGAGGTACGATATTTTGGAGCAGCAAGGAATGGCATCAGCTAGCTATTATGTATTTAGCAAAGCAATGATCCTGAGGAATATGGAACAGCACACCTTAGTTTTGATACAAAAAGGGAGGTGGCAGAAATCTGGAATAGGAGGCACTACATTCATGACATGAATACAGTGTAAAGCTTCTCAGGAGGTGCTAGTGGTAAAGAACCTGCCTGCCAATGCAAGAGACATAAGAGACATGGGTTCGATCCCTGGGTTGGGAAGGTCATTTGGAGGAGGGCACAGCAACACACTCCAGTATTCTTGCCTAGAGACTCCTATGGACAGAGGAACGTGGTGGGCTACAGTCCACAGGGTCCCAAAGAGTTGCGCAGGACTGAAGCGACTTGGCACACACACATGCAAAAAGCTACCCAGTGTTGAAAAGCCATACAAATACAGCTGAAAATACCCTGACCAAATGCCTTTGTCTTATTTTATTAGCAATAAATAATTTATCATTATACTCTAGTGTCTATGACTAATAAGCTTCTACTAACAATTTGGTTGGAGAAGACTCTTGAAAGTCCCTTGGACTGCAAGAAGATCCAACCAGTCCATCCTCAAGGAGATCAGTCCTAGGTGTTCATTGGAAGGACTGATGCTGAAGCTGAAACTCCAGTACTTTGGCCACCTCATGCAAAGAGTTGACTCATTGGAAAAGACCCTGATGCTGGGAGGGATTGGGGACAAGAGGAGAAGGGGACAACAGAGGATGAGATGGTTGGATGGCATCACCGACTCGATGGACATGTGTTTGAGTAAGCTCCAGGAGTTTGTGACTAACAGGGAGGCCTGGCATGCGGCGATTCATGGGGTCACAAAGAGTCGGACACGACTGACCGACTGAACTGAACTGAACTGAACAATTTGGTGTTCGAGTTTCATTCTTCAATATAAGAATGACAAAATATGATATTTAGAAAATAAAATAAAATATAATAAAAATGAAAAATAGAATTCAAAAAGATAAATTTATTAAAATTAAAAAGATTAATTTCTTCAAAGAAAAGTCCAAGATGGATCATAAATTGAGGAAAACACCTTGAAACCTTAGTCTTTGCAGCCTCAAAAAATAATTTCAGCAACTTTATTAAATCATGCAAGTCACAGAAGCTCTTTGGGACAAAATAAAACCCTTGTGTATGTAGAGCATCACATACCTGAACTCACATTTATAATGCAGACTTTTTGAGTAGTGTTCTTTTTAAACAATCCATCATTTTAATTGGAATTCTGAAGTTAAAATGAACTATTAGCTTCTTGGAGAGAGCATAAAAGCAGATATCCAATCTCTGAATCTAAAAGTTGGCAGCTAATAAGTTTTTAAACTTTAATACATTCTAGAACTACAAAAACAGTTCTACTGGCCTTTGTCCTAAACGTACTATTATCATTATACATTTACTGTTAGAATTAATTATTGTCTAAATTAGAAGACAAGGAGTGTAGGTGTTTTAAACCATGCTACTAATTTTTTAAAAGTTACCTAATATATGATTTTGAGCAGCCTCATCAGCTACTCTAAGGCATTCTGACTTTATTCTGTAGGTAATGTAGAACCCCATAATCAAGTGTGAATTCTAGAAAGACTGAGGAGACAGGCTGCCAGCAGCAGATGTAAAAGAGAAGATGATCCAGGCTGATGGGAATGGGCAATGGGAAAGCAGACATTTCTAAGGCAGAGAAGTTCACTGTATGTGGGAGAAAGAGAGATCTCTGAGATGGCCCTGAGGTGCTATGGGTAGTAGTTATGCTTTTAAATAAGATCTGAAGGTGTAACATATATAAACTATGTGAATTCTAGGGGGAAAGTGCAGACTAGAATAGTGATTCAAAGGGTCCATGAGGTCAAAACAATTTTCATAATAATACTAAGATGCAGTTTGCCTATGTTGGGGCAAAAGTAATAGATAGCAAGACAAATGTTGCCTAAGCATGAATAATAAAGGCAGTGGCACCAAACTGTGCGATTAACCACCATGTACTTGTGCTTAAAATAAATGTTAATTTCATATAAGAAAAAAACACACAGTAAGATACCATTACACAGCCATCAGAATGGCTGAAATTGAGACTGACCAAGTGTTGGTAAGGGTGACGAGCAACTGGAACCCTCAACACTGCTTGTGGGAATGTAAAATGGTATAACCACTTTAGAAAACAGTTGTCTTGTTTGTGCCACAATGATTAATGACTTTGAGCATCTTTTTATGTGCTTGCCTGCAATCCAGATATCTCTTTTGGTCAAGTATCTACTTAAGTCTTTTGCCCAGTTTTTTTCATTGGGTTGTTTCCTTATTATTGTGTTTTGATAGTTCTCCATATATTCCAGATACAAGTCTTTTATGATTGATTTCTCTACTGATTACATGTAAATTTACCCTGCTTTCTGGAAAGCTGGAGAATTTTTGTTTGCTATTGGACATTACAGTCTTTATCATGGGTGCTATAGCCCTACAAATATACTTGAACTTTGTTCTAAGATGCAGTTACATCACTTGATAGCAGTTTAATATTTCAAGATCTGCTTTTAAATTTTGTTATGCACGACCAAAACTGTTTTCCATTTAGGGCTGATTTTGCCCTCGCTGGCCAGGTTATACTTTGCTAAGTGTCCTCCCAGATGTTTCTTGAGCTATAAGGTTTTTTTCTACTCTTGGAGGTGGATACACAAACTATTTCCATGTCTGAGTGAACTCCTGAGAGGTTCCTCTGCTCCCTCTGGATGGTTCTTTCTTTGGTTTTGAGTAGTTTTCTTGCTGGCAAGTTTTGTTTGGTATTCTGCCGAAGATGAACCATCCTCCTCGGTTCTCCATGGCTCCTCTCTGTACAGCCCTCTCTGCTTCAGCACCGTGCCTGGTGACCTCATGATGCCTCAGCCTCTGGTACTCCCATCTCCATCTCCTGAACTCTGGGAAACCAGTGGCTCCACCTGGGTCACCCTTTCCCCTCTGGTGGCCTGGAAACTCTCTCCAGGTGGTAAGCTGGGAAAATTACGGGACTGACCTTACTGTCTCCCCTCTCAATGCTGATATTCCTGAATGGCCTCATGTCTAGTATCTGAAAATGGTTGCTTCATATATACTGTCTATTTTGTTTAGCTGTACTGGATCATAACTACTCCACTTGGCAAGAAAGAGAAAGCCCAGTACCTGTCTTTTTAAAATTCTACATGGCAAAATGTGTATACTGCACTTCTGCTACATACTCAAGTTTAGTAATCATCTTAGGGACAAGTGTCCGTGCAATTCTTTGATTTGCTGCTGAAAATAGTCAATAGGCTCCCCCTACTTCCCAATGAAACAACAGTTGTACTTAAAAGAAAAACTAACAGATAAACTATGGTTATTCAGACTTGACCACCAGCAGACATTTTCTTGAAAGTGAATGAAGTTGTCATTTCAAGGAAAACTCGTTGACAATGTTTGTCGACAATTAGAAATTTGTACATTGAGAAAAAAAATTGTACTTTGAGTAAAAAATAGAACATTAAAAAACTTATATCCAAACCATGAGCTTGAGACCGTCCCAATACATAATACTTTTCTAATTATATCAATGGTGATATTAATGACTGTGATTGGGGGATGCTCTATAATGAAATGCATCAATACTTAGAAGATCTGTATCTAAGTAAATCAATATTTTCTACATGACCAATGTATGTTATAAAATCACGCATGGATAGAAGAGACATTAAAAGTGCAAGACAGGCCAAAGAACTGAGTATATTTAGCAGAGTACAAAAAGTCCACTGATATATTTTTAGATGTCACATTGTAGCTAAGCTTTAAGAAACTATCACTTGTCAAGTTTGAGGGTAGTATAAAGAATAACTCCTCTCTTTTCTAACTACAAATCAGAGACAGAACTTTTTTCACATACAGCATGTTGCCAAAGCCAACATGATCATCTAACTGACTTCTATTACACTAGACATTAGAGTTTTGCAATAATGTAAAGCAATACCACTTCTCTCACTAATTTTTTGTTTTTAAAAATACATCTCTTTTACATAGAAATGCTATTTATGTTGACCAGAAATGAATTTACTATTTTAAAGTAATCAGATTCTTAATTCTACATTTTAATTTCTGACATAATAAAAATCAATAAATTTAACTAATATAAAAGCTCTTTGGGATTATCATATGTTTTTAAGAATATAAAATTTCTTGAGAACAAAATGTCTAATAGTCATATGATACATAAGAGACAGAAATCTGACCGATACCCTCACCTTCCTACTGTCGCTCAAATGTCCACACCTCTAATTTGTCCTTAAGATGTATTATTTTATCCTTTAAGTAGCTTTCTAATTTGTCCTCTTGGATCCATCTCTCCATTAATTCCTTAATTCAGCCCCTTGTCATTTCTCTCCCGTACCACTGCAGTATCCTCTTGCCCAGTCATGTAGCCATTACTTGTACACCACACTGCCAGAATAAGCCTTCCAGCCCCCTAGCCTGATTATATGTTAACCACAATTGAAAGGAATTTGTAAATAGTCCCAAGCAGTTAAAATTCAAACTGCATGAGAAAGCCGTTCAGACTGCATCTAGTTCAGTCTGTGATTCCAGCCTCAACACACAAAAACAACGACACATGAACTATTGTCATTCAAAGCTACATGGTGTGTTCTCAGTGACAGATCTGCCCAGCCTGAGTCCATACTCCCTAAATGGTAGAGTTTAAATAAATGGAAACAAGTAATTGAGCCTTTCTCAAGTCAACTTTGTGACACTACATTTATGAGTAACAGGCATTATTAAAAATATGTGACTAGACAAGAGTTACTCAAAGTCTTTCTTTCTAAGCTAGGAAGCAACTATGCAACATTACAGCTGATCAGAAATGATCTGGATGGAATGTTTAAATGGCTGAACAACATTCACCTTACAAAAACCCTGTAAAAGGTTTACATTTGCTAACTATTGCAATTAACTGAAAAGTTGTAGTAGACTGAGGTAATGAACTGCACTGTTACTAGTTATGTAACCTATCTGTAATATAAGGGTGGGAGGGGGGATCGGGATGGGGAATACGTGTAACTCTATGGCTGATTCATATCAATGTATGACAAAACCCAGTGAAATGTTGTGAAGTGATTAGCCTCCAACTAATAAAATAAATAAATAAATAAATAAAAATAAAATAAAAAGACATAGGTAAGCAAAAAAAAAAAATAGTTTATGGAT